>NC_064920.1:503105955-503406112 GCF_023897955.1 Schistocerca gregaria
CTTGCTTAAGTCTCATACATGGTTGCAGGAATGCAAAAGCATCAATATATGCTCTTAGAAGCTCATCCTGTATTTCAAAGGTTCTTATCCTACCTCTAATAATAAATCTCTGATGTAAGGTTTTTGACAGTGAAACAGCACACTTAAATGATCAATTAGAGACTGCTTAAAACAAAATGACATGCAGCTAAAGTCAAGTGAAGTGTGTGATACAGATTGGGTATATTGTAACTTTACATTCAGCCTTTGCACTGCACTACTTTTTCCTTACTTCTCCAGAATTTCTTTTTCTATCTTTCCCTACGTCTCCTTGCCTTCTCATGCTTTCACTCTTCAGTGCCAATCACTCTGCGCACACCTGTACACTAGTGTTATCTTTCCAAATCTCCTCCTCTGAGATTCCTCCCTCTCTCCATCCCTTGCATTTTCTATGTTTCCACCACACACTGCAGCTGAGATCACCACTCACCCCAGTCGAGCTGAGTGAGTTACTATGTGTGTTAAAGCCGTATGTGTGTGTGTGTGTGTGTGTTTGTGTCCTTATGCCAGACATTTTTGTTTGGCTAATGGTAATCTGTTGGTTAGTTTGTGGGGGTTGAAGGGACCAGACTACAGAGGCCATCAGTTCCTTGGTAATCTGTCCTCATATAAATTTTTGTATTCCATCCTGGATTTGACGTTGACTGAAGTTTATAATTCATATGGCACTGAAGTGGTTTTCAGGCATGACTGGAAGTGGAAGATGTTGATGATGGGAAATCCATTATGTTCAACTTCTCTGTGTCAGTTAGTAAAAATGTTATGAGATATTTTAAATATTACAGGTTGGACCAACAGCTATACAGATTACATCATCAGAAAAGACAAAGGTCTTGGCTCATTCAATATTACTAAATGATGTTTATTATGCATCAGAAATTGAAGAAGTTTGTCTAGTTGATGACAATCAGTTTACTCTGACAATTGCCAATGAATCTGGTCCTTTATCATTTATACACAATGACTGTGATAGTATAGTGCAAGCAGTCATCCATATTCGTAATCGCTGGGAGTTGTCACAACCAGTAAGTGCTTAAAGTATTTATTCATTTAATTTGTATAAATTATAAAACAATAAACTTGTAATTTGCTATCTATCAGATTACCTGTAGGTGTTATTGCATTGAAAAAAAAATGTTGGTGACTTCTGTTAAAACATATTGTAGAGTATTGCTTTCATATTATGATTCCAAATAAGAGGGAAGAAATATTCAAAATTATAAAAATGTAAAAGATGGGAGATAAGCCATACAAATACAATGAAAGCTGTATTGCAAATGATAAGTCTTATAGAATTCTGGAACTGAGTAAATATACTGATAATATGAGTACCATTTTCTCATATCATGAAAATAGTGACATTTTTGTACATCACACATTGATTTCCTTAAGTATTTGTAACTTACTTGTGAAGATGGAAGGAAACTTCTGTATCATAATTAGTTCAGTATATTGATAGAAAAATGGTGTTTTCTCCAAGATGATTGAAAGTAATAATTTCTTTTATAAAGGTGGTGATGTATATGTTTCTTAGAATTTCTGATAAATGAATTGTGTTTCTTTGCAGCTTGTGTGACATGAGAAATTCACAGACTGTTAATTATATCACCCTTAATCCTAAGGCTGTGATTCATATCAATTTAAACATTTTTTATCTAAACATTTATGAAAGTCCATTATAGGGTTTATGGAACCAGTGGAAGGATTTTGAATTGCTGTTGGCATTCCTTGACACCAAATGCAAAGTATGCAGTGAGAAGTTGCCATATGTTGACATTTATATATGATCCTAGGTTTCTTATTGTTGGGTATGACATTATTCTCTATTTCCATGTCACACAGTTTATATTTTGGATGAAATTAATGTAGAATGACTTCCCACATAGTAAACAAGTATCACTTTTTGCTGTGTTTGGTAGTAGTAGTTAAGTGTCTGTGTTGGTTCTTATGTCTAGCCCCTCTTACTAATGAAGTACAGAAAATTCTGAGCTCCGATTTTTTAGTCATAAAGTGAAGTGATTTAGTAACAAGGTTTATGGTGATGAGGACGACTAGAACAACAGATAGATAGAAATGAAGACTGGAGATATTACAAGAAACAGTATCCAACCAAGGAAAATATATTACTTTTTAATCTTTTTAAATATTTTGCAGCTGAAATTCATAACCTAACATTAAACCTTTTTGTGACAGGAATATGAATTTCACCTCATTCAGGAGAAGAAATAAAACATATATTGAAACAAAGTACACCTGACCATGGACCCACAGGGTCCGAAATGCATCGTGTATTTAATAAAACATGAAAAAGTTGTGACTGAAGGCATTGTTTAAGTCGTACCTCCAAAATATATTACTGTAATTAAGATATCTGGTTAGCGTAAGAAGCAGAAATGATGAAGTAGATTTTTCACACCAAGAGGCAGAATGTACAGAACAAAACACTGTCAGCCACAGTGAGATAATCTGAAACATGTTAGGTAATAAAAATACGAAGCAGAGATTTCAAGAAGACACTTCTTTTGTAAATAAAACTGCCTTTTCTTGCTGCAACTTAATTTATTTTTCCTAGTTGCATTTCACCATTTTCTTACTCTATGGCCTCTTCAGTGGGATCTAGAATGATACAATTTTGTTATTTTTAGATTATCAGTCTACATCACATTTTTTACGTAAATAAATAATTACTTAATGACGATGTAAATAAAACAGAAAGAAACTTCCACATGGGAAAAATATATTAAAAACAAAGATTCCAAGACTTACCAAGCGGGAAAGCGCCGGCAGACAGGCACATGAACAAAACACACAAACACACACACAGAATTACGAGCTTTCGCAACTGGCAGTTGCTTCGCCAGGAAAGAGGGAAGGAGAGGGAAAAATGAAAGGATGTGGGTTTTAAGGGAGAGGGTAAGGAGTCATTCCAATCCCGGGAGCGGAAAGACTTCCCTTAGGGGAAAAAAAGGACAGGTGTACACTCGCACACACACACACATATCCATCCGCACATACACAGACACAAGCAGACATATTTAAAGGCAAAGAGTTAAGGGCAGAGATGTCAGTCGAGGCGGAAGTACAGAGGCAAAGAAGTTGTTGAAAGACAGGTGAGGTATGAGCGGCGGCAACTTGAAATTAGCGGAGGTTGAGGCCTGGCGGATATCGAGAAGAGAGGATATACTGAAGGGCGAGTTCCCATCTCCGGAGTTCGGATAGGTTGGTGTTGGTGGGAAGTATCCAGATAACTCTGACGGTGTAACACTGTGCCAAGATGTGCTGGCCATGCATCAAGGCATGTTTAGCCACAGGGTGATCCTCATTACCAACAAACACTGTCTGCCTGTGTCCATTCATGCGAATGGACAGTTTGTTGCTGGTCATTCCCACATAGAAAGCATCACAGTGCAGGCAGGTCAGTTGGTAAATCACGTGGGTGCTTTCACATGTGGCTCTCCCTTTGATCGTGTACACCTTCCAGGTTACAGGACTGGAGTAGGTGGTGGTGGGAGGGTGCATAGGACAGGTTTTACACCGGGGCGGTTGCAAGGGTAGGAGCCAGAGGGTAGGGGAGGGTGGTTTGGGGATTTCATAGGGATGAACCAAGAGGTTACGAAGGTTAGGTGGACGGCGGAAAGACACTCTTGGTGGAGTGGGGAGGATTTCATGAAGGATGGATCTCATTTCGGGGCAGGATTTTAGGAAGTCGTATCCCTGCTGGAGAGCCACATTCAAGGTCTGATCCAGTCCCGGGAAGTATTCTGTTACAAGTGGGGCACTTTTGGGGTTCTTCTGTGAGAGGTTCTGGGTTTGAGGGGATGAGGAAGTGGCTCTGGTTATCTGCTTCTGTACCAGGTTGGGAGGGTAGTTGCGGGATGCGAAAGCTGTTTTCAGGTTGTTGGTGTAATGGTCGAGGGATTCAGGACTGGAGCAGATTCGTTTGCCACGAAGGCCTAGGCTGTAGGGAAGGGACCGTTTGATATGGAATGGGTGGCAGCTGTCATAATGGAGGTACTGTTGCTTGTTGGTGGGTTTGATGTGGACGGATGTGTGCAGCTGGCCATTGGACAGATGGAGGTCAACATCTAGGAAAGTGGCATGGGATTTGGAGTAGGACCAGGTGAATCTGATGGAACCAAAGGAGTTGAGGTTGGAGAGGAAATTCTGGAGTTGTTCTTCACTGTGAGTCCAGATCATGAAGATGTCATCAATAAATCTGTACCAAACTTTGGGTTGGCAGGCTTGGGTAACCAAGAAGGCTTCCTCTAAGCGACCCATAAATAGGTTGGCATACGAGGGGGCCATCCTGGTACCCATGGCTGTTCCCTTTAATTGTTGGTATGTCTGGCCTTCAAAAGTGAAGAAGTTGTGGGTCAGGATGAAGCTGGCTAAGGTGACGAGGAAAGAGGTTTTAGGTAGGGTGGCAGGTGATCGGCGTGAAAGGAAGTGCTCCATTGAAGCGAGGCCCTGGACGTGCGGGATATTTGTGTATAGGGAAGTGGCATCAATGGTTACCAGGATGGTTTCTGGGGGTAACAGACTGGGTACGGATTCCAGGCATTCGAGAAAGTGGTTGGTGTCTTTGATGAAGGATGGGAGACTGCATGTAATGGGTTGAAGGTGTTGATCTACGTAGGCAGAGATACGTTCTGTGGGGGCTTGGTAACCAGCTACAATGGGGCGGCCAGGATGTTTGGGTTTGTGAATTTTAGGAAGTAGGTAGAAGGTAGGAGTGCGAGGTGACGGTGGGGTGAGGAGTTTGATGGAGTCAGGTGAAAGGTTTTGTAGGGGGCCTAAGGTTCTGAGGATTCCTTGAAGCTCCGCCTGGACATCAGGAATGGGATTACTTCGGCAAACTTTGTATGTAGAGTCGTCTGAAAGCTGACGCAGTCCCTCAGCCACATACTCCCGATGATCAAGTACCACAGTCGTGGAACCCTTATCAGCCGGAAGAATGATGATGGATCGGTCAGCTTTCAGATCACGGATAGCCTGGGATTCGGCTGTGGTGATGTTGGGAGTAGGATTAAGGTTTTTCAAGAAAGATTGAGAGGCAAGGCTGGAAGTGAGAAATTCCTGGAAGGTTTGGAGAGGGTGATTTTGAGGAAGAGGAGGTGGGTCCCACTGTGATGGAGGACGGAACTGTTGCAGGCAGGGTTCAATTTGGATAGTGTCTTGGGGAGTTGGATCATTAGGAGTGGGATCAGGATTGTTTTTCTTCGTGGCAAAGTGATATTTCCAGCAGAGACTACGAGTGTAGGACAGTAAATCCTTGACAAGGGCAGTTTGGTTGAACCTGGGAGTGGGGCTGAAGGTGAGGCCTTTGGATAGGACAGAGGTTTCGGATTGGGAGAGGGGTTTGGAGGAAAGGTTAACTACTGAATTGGGGTGTTGTGGTTCCAGATTGTGTTGACTAGAATTTTGAGGTGTTGGGGGGAGTGGAGCTGGAAGTGGGAGATTGAGTAGATGGGAGAGACTGGGTCTGTGTGCAATGAGAGGAGGTTGAGGTTTGTTGGAAAGGTTGTGGAGGGTGAGTGAGTTGCCTTTCCGGAGGTGGGAAACCAGGAGATTGGATAGTTTTTTGAGGTGGAGGGTGGCATGTTGTTCTAATTTGCGGTTGGCCTGTAGGAGGATGCTATGTATAGCCGGTGTGGATGTGGGAGAGGAAAGACTGAGGACTTTGATTTGGGATAGGAGTTGACGGGTGTGTTCATTGGCCGAGTCGATGTATAGGTGAAGGATTTGGCGGGTGAGGGCTATGGATTGTGCTGTTTGGAACTGGTATAAGGACTGATGGAAAGAAGGATTGCAGCCAGAGATGGGAACTTTAAGTGTGAGGCCTTTGGGAGTAATGCCAAATGTCAGACAAGCCTGAGTAAAAAAAATATGGGAGCGTAATCTGGCTAGGGTGAAGGCATGTTTGCGGAGGGAATGTAAATAAAATTTAATGGGGTCGTTGTAGGGATGTTGTGAGGTTGACATGGTATTGGTAGGTGGAAAGGGTAATATGAGGTTAAAGTGAAAGTAAAGAGAGATTTATATAGGGAGAGATAAAGGTGTGAAAAAAGTCGAAAGTGTTGGTTTGAGATGAGCTATGTTGATCATGTGCTGAACTTAGGTTGGTGAACAACAATGGGTGCAAACGTTGGGTAGTTATGTTGTCTCCAGATCACGTTAAAGGGTGGGGAAATTCAAGAAAATTTCGACAAAAAAAATTTTTTCGAAAAAATAATTTGCGAAAAAATAAAATTCGAAAAAAATTTTCGAATAAAATCTCGAAGAATATGTGTGTAAATGTATTCAAAGGACTGGTTATGTACTGGCAGGTTATGATAATGAGGCTAACAATTGTTTGATGAAGAAATAATAACGTGTAAACCTGTGGGAAGCTGCTAAAAAATGATCGGTTTTGTGGGAGAAACGGGAATGGAAATAAAACGAAAGTTGTTGGAAAAAAACTGAGATGGTTGTGTAATGGGTGAAAGGAACTGAAGCTGTGAAATAGTATTAACGAGTTTACACGAAATGTTTGTAAACTTGGAACAATGGATTTTATAGCCGTGGTTATGTTGAAAGCGTTGAAAATTTTAGGTTATGGTTTGGAAGTAAATTACGTATTATTGAGTATAATTAGGCAGGATAAAATGTATGGTAGATTACGGAAAAATGGAAGATGAATACAAAGTGGAACTTCTTGTACAAACGAAAAGAGAAAGTAAGACGATAGAGAAGATTTCGAAATGCAGCAGAGACAATAACAAACGTAATTGTTGGGTTCAAATTAATGACGATGTAAATAAAACAGAAAGAAACTTCCACATGGGAAAAATATATTAAAAACAAAGATTCCAAGACTTACCAAGCGGGAAAGCGCCGGCAGACAGGCACATGAACAAAACACACAAACACACACACAGAATTACGAGCTTTCGCAACTGGCAGTTGCTTCGTCAGGAAAGAGGGAAGGAGAGGGAAAAATGAAAGGATGTGGGTTTTAAGGGAGAGGGTAAGGAGTCATTCCAATCCCGGGAGCGGAAAGACTTCCCTTAGGGGAAAAAAAGGACAGGTGTACACTCGCACACACACACACATATCCATCCGCACATACACAGACACAAGCAGACATATTTAAAGGCAAAGAGTTAAGGGCAGAGATGTCAGTCGAGGCGGAAGTACAGAGGCAAAGAAGTTGTTGAAAGACAGGTGAGGTATGACCGGCGGCAACTTCAGAGTTATCTGGATACTTCCCACCAACACCAACCTATCCGAACTCCGGAGATGGGAACTCGCCCTTCAGTATATCCTCTCTTCTCGATATCCGCCAGGCCTCAACCTCCGCTAATTTCAAGTTGCCGCCGGTCATACCTCACCTGTCTTTCAACAACTTCTTTGCCTCTGTACTTCCGCCTCGACTGACATCTCTGCCCTTAACTCTTTGCCTTTAAATATGTCTGCTTGTGTCTGTGTATGTGCGGATGGATATGTGTGTGTGTGTGCGAGTGTACACCTGTCCTTTTTTTCCCCTAAGGGAAGTCTTTCCGCTCCCGGGATTGGAATGACTCCTTACCCTCTCCCTTAAAACCCACATCCTTTCATTTTTCCCTCTCCTTCCCTCTTTCCTGACGAAGCAACTGCCAGTTGCGAAAGCTCGTAATTCTGTGTGTGTGTTTGTGTGTTTTGTTCATGTGCCTGTCTGCCGGCGCTTTCCCGCTTGGTAAGTCTTGGAATCTTTGTTTTTAATAAATAATTACTTACAATTTTGTGGCATTTGTGTTTCCTCTCATCTGGTCTGGAGGTTGCACTACCACTTCATTTCCAAAACATAAGCACAATTTTGTATTGGGAACTTTTTCTTTTACATTGTTCATCGTGTTTCTCCTTCTTTTTTGTAGTACAAGTCAGGAATAATTAACAATGGAAGCAAACATCTAGTTTCAAAGTATCTTTTACTAGGAGGAAGGAGAGCTTAACCTTACACAGAGGACTAGTTCTAATCAAGACTTAAAATGCCCTACAAGCAGTATTGAGAAATTCTTCAGCATGTCATCAAATGTAAAAAACCATATACTGTGCTAAAAAATTCAAAATTCTGAGAAAAAGGCAAGGACAATATGGAGCATTATTATACATGAAATGAGTAAATTTGGTTTTAACCTCCGAGATGGCAGTGGTAGTGAGACAGATGATATGAAAATAAAATCATTGGGTAGTGAATTCAATGAATTACTGATAATATTATCTGAAAACTTTGGGATAAAAAATGGTCCATCAAATGCATATCTATTAGGATTACGTGGTCAATCATTATGTACTCCACTATCAGAAATCAGTTTTGACAAATCATCTGATAGATCACAAAAATCATCAGATCACTAAAAAACAATAATTCTTGCTTCTGTGGTAATAAGTTATCCAAAGTTCTAAAATCTTGTGCTGATTTAGTAATGCCATCCTTGAGTTACTTTTGGAATCAGTTGCGAAGTCAAGTTGTATTTCCTGAAAGACTGAATTATACAATAGTGAAACACATTTAGGTTGGCTTCAGTAAAGGCATCTTTACTGAGGAAGTAATAAATGATCTCAGAAATGATTTCTAGTAGAAGTAAACAAGAAAAACCTCCCTGTTGGCATTTTTGTGATCTTGCCAAGCCCTTTTTTCTATGTCTATATCTAGATCGATATTCCACAATCCACTGCATGGTACGTGGCAGAGAGTACCCTGTACCACTACTAGTCATTTCCTTTCCTGTTCCACACTCAAATAGAACAAGAGAAAAATGATGGTCTGTTTGTTTACTTATGAGCCCCATTTTCTTTTATCTTATATTCGTGGTCCTTACATGTATGTGGAAGGCAGAAGAATCCTTCTGCAATCAGCTCTAAAAGCCGGTTTTCTAAGTTTTCTCAATATTGTTCCCCAAAAAGACTGTCAGCATCCTTCTGGGGATTCCCATTTGAGTTCTCGAAGCATCTTCACAACACTTTCATGTTGTTCGAACCTACCAATAACAAATCTGGCAACTTGTATCTGAATCACTTGGATGTCTTTCTTTAATCCAACTTGGTATGGATCCCAAACACTCAAGCAGTACTCAAGAATAGGTTGCATTAGCATCCTATATGTTGTCTCCATTACAGATGAACTGCACTTTCTTAGAATTCTCCCAATAAACCGAAGTCAACCATTTACTTTTCCTACCACAATCCTCATACGCTCATTCCATTTCATATAAATTTGCAACATTATGCCCAGGTATTTACACAACATGACTGTGTCAAACAGGATACCATTAATAATGTATCTGAATACTGCAGGTATGTTCTTCCTTTAACTTACATTTTTCTATATTTAGAGCTAGCTGCTATTCACCACACAAACTAGTAATTTTATCTAAGTCCTCCTGTAACCTCCTAAAGTCACTCAACTTCAACATGTTACCATACAGCATAGCATCGTCAACAAACAACGACAAGATACCATCAATAATGTATCCGAATACTGCAGGTATGTTCTTCCTTTAACTTACATTTTTCTGTATTTAGAGCTAGCTGCCATTCACCACACCAACTAGAAATTTTATGTAAGTCCTCCTGTAACCTCCTAAAGTCACTCAACTTCAACATGTTACCATACACCATAGCATCATCAACAAACAACGACAGATTGCTGGAGAGAGAGAGAGAGAGAGAGAGAATAATAGTGGTCCTATCACACTCCCTGGGGCATTCGAAGTGATAACCTTGCATCTGATGAACACTTGCTGTCAAGGATAACGTACTGGATTCTCTAACTTAAGAAGTCTTTGAACCTATTACACTTGCTTGTACATTCCTTGACAGCCTGCAATGGGGGACCTTGTGAAATACTTTTTAAGACCATGCTCATTCGTGAACATAAGCTTCTTGGTCTCAAAACAATTTTATTATATTCTGACTGAGAATAGGTTCAAGGATTCTACAGCAAACTGATGTTGGAGAAATTGGTCTGTAATTTTGTGCATCTATTATTTTGCACTTCTTGTATGCAGGAGTCACCTGTGCTTTTTCCATTCACTTGGAACTTTTTGCTGGGTGAGAGATTGGCGATAAATGCAAACTAGGCGAGTAGCCAGTACTGTAGAATACTCTTCAAAAAACCAAATTAGGATTCCATCTAGACTTTGTGACATTTGTTTCCAACTCCTTCCATTCTTTTTCTTCGTCAGGGTTGCTTATTACTGTGTCATCCATATGGGAGTCTGTTTGATGATTAGTTGACAGTATGTTTGTACAATTCTCCTGTGTGACCATTTTCTTGAATGTGAAATTTTAAACATTGGCTTTCATTTTTCTATCTTCAGCTACCACACCAGAATGGTCAATAAGTGAGAGGATGGAAGCCTTAGACCCACACAGTGATTTTACATTGGATTGGGATTCTGTCAGGTTCTCTTCCAGATCTTTTGTGAAGGTGTAATGGTGGTAGCAGTTGTATGCTTTGCACGTGTATCTTTTCGCAGATGCATGAATCTCTACTAACCTCTGTTTGCTGTCAATTTGCATTCTCTTTTGAAGCGAGAGTGCAATAGCCTCTGTTTCTCAACATGTTCTGAATCTCATTATTAAACAATGGTGGGCCTTTTCCATTCTTAATCCACTTCGTAGGCACATGATTCTCCAGAGCATGATTTACAGTCCCTTAAACTTTGCCCATAATTCCTGTCCGCCTTACTGGAACTAAATGATGTCAATTCACTGTCTAAGTGAGATGCTAACAACTGCTTATCTGCTCTTCTATCACAAACTCTCTCCTAGCCTTCTTAACTGATTTATTGATTTTCATAACTACAGTTGCTATTCTGCCATCATTACTGCCAATCCCCATTTCAATACTGACGTTGCCTATGAGGTCTGGCCTGTTTGTGGCTACAGGGTCTAAGATATTTCCGTCGTGTGTGAGCTGCCAAATTACCTGCTCAAGACTGTTTTCAGAAAAGTACTTTGTATAACTTCCTGTCTGTACCCTCTGTAATGAATCCACAGACATTCCGCTCTATATTCAGAAGGTTAAAGTTGATTGCTCAGAAGGTTAAAGTTGTCTCCAGCTAGTAATGCATCTTTGGGTGTTTATGCGCTACTGACAATAGACATTCTTTGAACGACTAGAATTGTCACAGCAGGATCAGATGGCTGTTTAAAACATCCATCAGCTAACTTGATTTCACCTAGATCTGTTCTAACTTCGCTGTCACACTTAACTTTGACCTCAATAGAGACAATATTCTTGTCAACTGCAATGAACACTCTCCCTCCTATGATCTCTAATCTGTCTTTCCAAAATACACTCCTGGAAATAGAAATAAGAACACCGTGAATTCATTGTCCCAGGAAGGGGAAACTGTATTGACACATTCCTGGCGTCAGATACATCACATGATCACACTGACAGAACCACAGGCACATAGACACAGGCAACAGAGCATGCACAATGTCGGCACTAGTACAGTGTATATCCACCTTTCGCAGCAATGCAGGCTGCTATTCTCCCATGGAGACGATCGTAGAGATGCTGGATGTAGTCCTGTGGAACGGCTTGCCATGCCATTTCCACCTGGCGCCTCAGTTGGACCAGCGTTCGTGCTGGAAGTGCAGACCGCGTGAGACAACGCTTCATCCAGTCCCAAACATGCTCAATGGAGGACAGATCCGGAGATCTTGCTGGCCAGGGTAGTTGACTTACACCTTCTAGAGCACGTTGGGTGGCACGGGATACATGCGGACGTGCATTGTCCTGTTGGAACAGCAAGTTCCCTTGCCGGTCTAGGAATGGTAGAACGATGGGTTCGATAACGGTTTGGATGTACCATGCACTATTCAGTGTCCCCTCGACGATCACCAGAGGTGTACGGCCAGTGTAGGAGATCGCTCCCCACACCATGATGCCGGGTGTTGGCCCTGTGTGCCTCGGTCGTATGCAGTCCTGATTGTGGCGCTCACCTGCACGGCGCCAAACACGCATATGACCATCATTGGCACCAAGGCAGAAGCGACTCTCATCGCTGAAGACGACACGTCTCCATTCGTCCCTCCATTCACGCCTGTCGCGACACCACTGGAGGCGGGCTGCATGATGTTGGGGCGTGAGCGGAAGACGGCCTAACGGTGTGCGGGACCGTAGCCCAGCTTCATGGAGACGGTTGCGAATGGTCCTCGCCGATACCCCAGGAGCAACTGTGTCCCTAATTTACTGTGAAGTGGCGGTGCGGTCCCCTATGGCACTGCGTAGGATCCTACGGTCTTGGCGTGCATCCGTGCGTCGCTGCGGTCCGGTCCCAGGTCGACGGGCACGTGCACCTTCCGCCGACCACTGGCGACAACATCGATGTACTGTGGAGACCTCACGCCCCACGTGTTGAGCAATTCGGCTGTACGTCCACCCGGCCTCCCGCATGCCCACTATACGCTCTCGCTCAAAGTCCGGCAACTGCACATACGTTTCACGTCCACACTGTCGCGGCATGCTACCAGTGTTAAAGACTGCGATGGAGCTCCGTATGCCATGGCAAACTGGCTGACACTGACGGCGGCGGTTCACAAATGCTGCGCAGCTAGCGCCATTTGACGGCCAACACCGCGGTTCCTGGTGTGTCCGCTGTGCCGTGCGTGTGATCATTGCTTGTACAGTCCTCTCGCAGTGTCCGGAGCAAGTATGGTGGGTCTGACACACCGGTGTCAATATGTTCATTTTTCCATTTCGAGTAGTGTACCTTTCCTGACTAAATATCTTAGAGCTTTCCACTTCGGGCTTCAGTCAACTCTCGGTCCCGTGAATAATTTTAGCGTGAGAATTTTCGTGGCTGGCGGTAAATTCAGAAACTTTGTTACAAATACTGCAACAGTTTACTGATAAAATTTTGACAGTCAATATGTGAACATGGTCTGACTGTCCTTTGTGCACATTGATTGGTGCTGTGCACTCCACATGTACTCTGCTACTCGATTAGCCGTTTCAGACCTGAGTAGCTGCCTCCATTTCATTGTAAAGGTCATAAAATTCTGTTAGGGAACTAAAATATACTGCATTGAAGGCTTTCCCCTTGCATTAGTGGAATCTTATCTGACAATAGATAACGGAGAATCATATTAGCAAAAGATGTGACAGAAACTTTTAAGATGTGTACCTAAAGACTTGAAAGTTGCACAGGTCACACCAATACACTAGCAAGGAAATAGAAGTAATCTGCTGAATTATAATTATATTTCCATTCATTGACAATGACTTGTAGCAGCATTTTGCAACATATGCTGTGTTGCAGCATTATGAAATACCTTGAAAGAATCAATGTGCTGACACATACTCTGCATAGATTCAGAATATATCACTCTTGTGAAACACAACTGGCTCTTTATTCACACAAAGTAATGAGTGCTATTGACATAGGCTCTCAGGGTGTTTCCATATTTCCAGACTTTCGGAAGACTTGATGCCATTGCCCACAAGCAGCTTCTAATCAAATTGCACACCTATGGAAGATTGTTTCAATTATGTGACTGGATTCATAATTTACTATCAGAACAGTTTGTAGCAATTGATGATAAGTCATCTAGTGAAATCAATACTGATATTGGGATACAAAATGACTTAGACGAGCTATCTGTGTGGTGCAAAAAGTGGCAGTTGACCTTCAGTAGTACACTGTGTGGCATCCTTCACATGAATACTATAATATATGTATTAAAAACAAAGATTCCAAGACTTACCAAGCGCCGGTAGACAGGCACAATAAAATAACACACACACAAAATTTCTTGCTTTCGCAACCAACGGTTGCTTCTTCGGGAAGGAGCGGGAAATACGAAAGGATGCGGGTTTTAAGGGAGAGGGTAAGGAGTCATTCCAATCCCGGGAGCGGAAAGACTTACCGTAGGGGGAAAAAAGGACAGGTGTACACTCGCACACACACACATCCATCCGCACATACACAGACGCAAGCAGACATTTGTAAAGGCAAAGAGTTCGGGCAGAGATGTCAATCGAGGCGGAAGTACAGAGGCAAAGAAGTTGTTGAAAGACAGGTGAGGTATGAGCAGTGGCAACTGTCTCATTTCAAAATGTTGTCCATTTCCTTCAATTGCTCTACCAAGCGCTTTGCTGTCAGGTGGAATTACAATGTCACTGGCAAACATCAGTTTTTATTTCTCCTTGAACTTCAATTCTTGCTCCATTTTTCTTATAACCGTTGTCTGGTTTCTGTACAAGTTGTAAATAGACTTTTGCTCCCTGTATTTTGCCCCGCTAGCTTCAGAATTTCAAAGAGAGTATATATTCCAGGCAGCATTGTCAAAAGATCTCTCTCTCTTAAGTCTGCAAATGCCATAAACATAGGTTTACTTTTCCTGAATCTGCCTTCTAAGAGAAGTCACAAGATTAATATAGCCTCACGTGTTCCTACATTTCTATGGAATCCAAACTGATCTTCCTCGAGGTCACTTCCCACCAGTTTTTCCATTCTTCTGTAAAGATTTGCAAAATACTTATTTTGCAACCAAGACTTCTTAAACTGATGGTTTAGTAATATCCAGACTGCCAGCACCTGCCTTCTTTGTAATTAAAGTTGTTATTTTCTTCATAAAGTTGTAGGGTATTTCACATTTCTGATAAATCTGATGGAATAGTTTTGTCATAGCTGGCTCTCCCATAACTATCAGTAATTCTGATGGAATGTCATCAACTCCTGGGGCCTTGTTTCAGCTTAGGTCTTTCACTGCTCTGTCAAATTCTTCTTGCAGTATCATCTCTCACACCTCATATTTATCTATGTCCTCTGCTCTTTCTATAACATTGTCTTCAAGTTCATCTCCCTTGTATAGACCAACTATATATTCCTTCCACATTAAACTTTCCCTTTTTTTGCTTAGTACTGGTTTTCATCTGAGCTCTTGATATTCTTACAAATGCTTCTCTTTTCTATATGCCTCTTTCATTTTGCTCTAGGTGGTATCTATCTTTCCCCTAATTAAATATGTTTCCAAATCCTTATATTTATTCTCTGGCCATTCCTCCTTTGCCATTTTGCACTTCATGTCAATCTCACTTTTTAAATGTATTAAAAACAAAGATTCCAAGACTTACCAAGCGGGAAACCGCCGGCAGACAGGCACATGAACAAAACACACAAACACACACACAGAATTACTAGCTTTCGCAACCGATGGTTGCTTCTTCAGGAAGGAGAGGGAAAGACGAAAGGATGTGGGTTTTAAGGGAGAGGGTAAGGAGTCATTCCAATCCCGGGAGCGGAAAGACTTCCCTTAGGGGAAAAAAAAAAAAAAAAAAAAAAAAGGACAGGTATACACTCGCACACACACACACACATATCCATCCGCACATACACAGACACAAGCAGACATATTTAAAGGCAAAGAGTTAAGGGCAGAGATGTCAGTCGAGGCGGAAGTACAGAGGCACAGAAGTTGTTGAAAGACAGGTGAGGTATGAGCGGCGGCAACTTGAAGTAATTCTGTCTACCGGCACTTTCCCGCTTGGTAAGTCTTTGAATCTTTGTTTTTAATATATTTTTCCCATGTGGAAGTTTCTTTCTATTTTATTTACATCATCACTTTTTAAATGTATATAGTATCTGTTGCCTGCTTCATTTGCTGCATTCTTATGTTTTTTTCTTTCCTCAGTTAAATTCAGTATCATCTGTCATATTCAAGGATTTCTACTAGGCCTTGTCTTTTTACTTGTTTGGTCTTCACTATTTCATCTCTCAAAGCTACACATTTGTCTTCTCTGTATTCCTTTCCCCTAATGTAGTTAATTGTTTCCTAATGTTCACTATGAAACTCTCAACAATCTCATTTTTCAATGTATCAGGTCCAATCTCCCTATTTTCTGACCTTTTTTGCCATTTCCTCAGTTTTAATCGATAGTTCATAATAACCAATAAATTGTAGTGAGAGTCGACATCTGCCCCTTGAAGTGTCTTACTATTTAAAACCAGTTTGGAATTCTCTGCCTTACATTATATAAAGCTCTGAAATCTTTAGTGCCTGCAGATCTCTTCAGGTATCATTCTACATTCTTCTTTTATCATTCTACACCGAGTGTTAGTGATGATTAAATTATGCTCTGTGCAAAATTCCATCGGGGAGCTTCCTCATTCATTACTTTCCCCCAGACCATGTTCACTTATTATTTTTCCTTCTCTCTCTTTTCCTACTATTGAATTGCATTTCCCCAAACAATTAAATTTTTGTCTCCCTTATCTATCTGAATAACATTTTTATATTAAAAAACAAAGATTCCATGACTTACCAAATGGGAAAGCACTGGTAGATAGGCACAATAAAAAACACACACACAAAATTTCAAGCTTTCGCAACCAACGGTTGCTTTGTCAGGAAAGAGGGAAGGAGAGGGAAAGATGAAAGGATGTGGGTTTTAAGGGAGAGGGTAAGGAGTAATTCCAATCCCGGGAGCGGAAAGACTTACCTTAGGGGGAAAAAAAGGACAGGTATACATTCCCACACACACACACACACATATCCATCCACACATATACAGACACAAGCAGACATTGGGCCTATCTACCAGCACTTTCCCGTTTGGTAAGTCATGGAATCTTTGTTTTTTAGTATATTTTTCCCATGTGGAATGTTTCTTTCTATTTTATGAATGATATTTTTACCTCATCATACATTTCTTCAATATGTTCGTCATATATAGAGCTGGTTAGCTTATAAACTTGCGCTGCTGTGGTGGGTGTGGGCTTAATGTGTATCTTGGCTATGATAATGTGTTCATTATGCTGTTCATAGCAGCTTACCTGTATTCCTATTTTCTTATTCACTATTAAACTTACACCTACACCACCCCTATTTGGTTTTTTATTCATAATCCTTGGTTCACCTGATCAGAAGACCTATTCCACTTGCTACTGTATTTTTTTAATTCCCAGTATGTCTATATTCAACCTATCCATTTCCCATTTTAAATTTTCTAAACTGTCTGCCTGATCAGGGATCTAACATACCTTGCCCCAACTCATATAATGCCAGATTTGTTTCTCCTGGTGATGACATAACGTTGAGTGGTCTCCACCTGAAGATCTGAATGGGGTACTGTATTACCACTGGAGTATTTTAACAAGGAGGAATTTACCTCTACAGAATTATAATTGCTGTAAATGTAATATGTTAAGGAAATTTGTCTGTGATGTTGTCAATTAACCTGTTAGCTTAAATTTCCACAAAAGTTGACATGCATGTTATTTTGTTTCATGTTTCTAGGATTCTGTTACTGTTCATCAGAAGATAAGGCCAAAAGATGTACCTGGAACGCTACTCAATATGGCTTTGCTTAATCTAGGATCATCAGACCCCAACTTACGAACAGCTGCTTATAACCAGTTGTGTGCCTTAACTGCAACATTTGACTTGAAAATAGAGGGCCAGCTCCTGGAGACACAAGGTAAATTATTGTTCTATCATCATATTTTAAAATGCAAAATGGGGAGAGGAAATCATTTGAAAAAATTGAGTTAAATGGAATTCAATTCATAGAAAGATAATTTGACCCAGTCTGTCCCATCACTTTTGATCATATAATTTACATATTTTAGAGTACCACACTTCATCAGTTTTTCTGCTTATACTCATTCTTGAAAATAATAGAATAAGACATATGAAGACCGTCACATAGGATAAAGTGAACAGATTTTAGTCTGATGTGGTAACATTGTATTCTGTAATACCCAAGGATATCTATTTCAACCATAAATTTCTGCAGAGGGTCCCAAAGCAGTTCTCATGCCACAGCTGCCAATATTATTCATTGTGGTTTGTGACAAGTGAGATCATCATGGCACAAAAGACTGAAGCACCACCATTTCGCATCACTTTCAGTACTGACATATGTGTATGGTACTATGAATTTGCTTTCCAATAGATCATCAATTGTTGATCTTCATTATTCATGGACATTGGTTTTGGGTGCTGTTTGAGAATACAGTAAACATGCACCCTATTGTCAAAACTTACTCCATTCCTCATTCAGATGAATTTTGGCAAATATTTTTCAAATATAGATCTCACTGATGCCAGTCTTCATCTTCCACTTGATGATGAATCACAACAAATCATGCTTATAAATACTCCTTTGGCCTTTTCAGTTGAGAAGTTACCATTAGGATTAGCTAATAAGTATACCACACTGTGCAAGCTACCTCAACATATAGTTATCACGGGGATCGACCAAAAGAACTTTTTGACTGTTTTCCGCCCCATATCCAAGATATAGCCCTTAAGTATAACTTAAATCTAAATACCATACTATAAGACAACTCTGAACATGAGACACCCCCATTTTTGTAAGAGGCTCCCTGAGAAATTTTTAATGTATTCTGCCTAATCAAAGTTGCAAACTGTTTTATTTATATAAAGTATATTTGTAAAAACATTCACATTATACCTATTGTAAACTTGTACCATTTGTTGATTGGCTGTATTTTGATGATACATGAAGAAATAAAATGAACAAATGAAATGATTTTTCATTAGTTTTTATCTTCACTTCCTTTTTTGATTGCTATCAAAGCCAGTGATCTGTGATATCACTATGTTTTATCATCATCAGCAATTAGGAGTAATTGTGTAAATAGTGTCACAGGACAACTTGAATACTACTCATTTGAGTAGGTATCAGTACTTGGATGGTGTTGGAACATCTTTACTAGTTATTGGCTAGTGTGTTACCAAATCCAGTATCTTTTTACAACACCCAAAGAATTCTTTAGTGTATGCAGTAAGTGCTGTGGCCCATGACTTGCATAGATTTTTTAATTTATGTAACTACTTTTGCTTTCATTTAAAACTTAAGGACGAAAGTAACTTTAACACGATGTGTCACTACCATGTAACATAGGTGGGACCATACATAGAAAGTAATGCTACAGCATAATATAGAAGGTAACTGAAAGGAAAACATAATGAAATGAGCAGATATGACGCTTTTGATCAAAGACAATAATTCCACTGAAGCCACTGCAATTTATGATGGCACTGGACATTATAAAAGATGGGACATTGTTCTTAATAGGGTGTATGGTCACTATGAATGGCAGTGATGTTCTGTGATATGCTCCTGTGCTGCCACAATGTTGGTAAGGAGTTCTGGTGGTAGGTCATTCCATTCCTCCACCAGTCATTGGTGCATGCAGTAATACATCCTACCAATGCCTACCACACATGCTCAGTGGGATTTAAGAGGGGAAACAGGCATGCCAGTTGATTTTCCGAATCTCCTCTGGTTCCAAGAGCTTCTCTACCTGCGCTGTGCTCTGTGGTCCATGTTGTCATCCATAAACATAAAGTCAGTGTAAGATACAACCCTGAAAAGACACAACTGTGGAAGGACTACACTGTCACAATAACATTGACCAGGGAGTGTACTGTGTTCAGAGATTTGGAGATCAATACAGCCATGTAACATTAAGCCTCCGTACACCATAACATGTGGACCACTAAAACAATCATGTTCAAAAATGTTCCTGTGTGCATTATGTATCTTCATATGGCGAGAGGTGAGAGCACATAATGCACCCAGGATCATTGTTGAACGTGATTGTGTCGCTGGTCCAGGTGTTATAGTGTGGGGAGGCTTAATTTTTCATGGGCATACTGACCTCCAAATCTTTGAAAATGCTGCACTCACTGGTTAACATTATTGTGACATTGTATGCCTTCACTATGTGTGTCTTTTCAGGGATGCATTCAGCTCTGACTGTATTTTTATGGTTGTCAATCTGTAACCTCATTGAACTGCACAGATGGAGGAGCTCTTGGAATGAGAAGATGTTTCGTAAATGGACTGGCTTGCGGGCAGAGTGCCTCTTGGAATGAGAAGATGTTGGGTGACTGGACTGGCCTGCCAATTTCCTGGATTTAAATCCCATCGAGCAAGACAAAATACGACTGATCATGTTACTAACAGGTTGGGGAGTCATGTTGCAACATGTCCATATCAACAACCATCCAGCAATTGTCAGCCATGCTGGTGGAGTAATGGAATGTGCTACCACAAGTGCTCCTTGCCAACCTTGTGACCAGCCTGGGAACACATTACAGAGCCTGCATTATTGCTCATAGTGATCTTAAGAACCATGTCTCGCGTTTTTTAATGTCCAGGGGATCTTCATAAATCTCAGTGACTTCAGTGCAATTATAGCATTTGATTAAAATTATTTCTGTTACTTTATATACTGTACTGTAGCAGTTCTTTCTATGTATGGTCCAAATGACATTGAGCTATGTTGGCAATGACACATCATGCAAAGTTTACTTCTGTCCTTAAGTTTTGTGCATTAGTATATGGTGGTAAGTTGTATCTGTACATATATATTGCTTAATTTTTATTTTTATTTTTTTTTTTAATTTTCAAGTGCTCATTTGATAAGAATAACATGTATGTTTTTTTATAATTTGCTCTTTTACATTATTGTATTGGTACTAATGTGGAATACTAAAGTAGCAATTCAGAGGCAGGCTGCTAGATTTGTTAGTGGATTAGAGCTACACATAAGTGTCATGGAGAGATTTCAGGGAACTCAAATGGGAATCCCTGGAGGGAAGGCGACATTTTCTCCAAAGAACGCTATTGAGAAGATTTTGAGAGCTGACATCTGAAGCTTACTGCCGAACGATTCTACTGCTGCCAGCATACGTTGCGTGTAAGGACTTTGAAGATAAGACAGGAGAAATTAGGACTCTATTTGCGATTGGAACAGAAAAGAAAATGAGTAGTAGTGTTACAGAGTACCATCCACCGTGCACAGTACAGTGACAATCTGGTTAGCTGTTCACGTCCTACTGTTGCGAGCATCTGTGGAAAGTGGTTGAAGGACAGTGAAACGACAAGTTGATAACAAGGTGTCAGATGTCTACATTTTGTCACAGAACTTGAGAGGTTGGCAGCTTGGCCACTGTGTAAAGCAGGATAGATGGTGATCTGTAGCATATCTGATGACGGAGTACAACACTTGTGTAGGAACACATGTTTCAGATCACACTGTCTAGTGCACATAGTTGAACATTGGATTCTGCAGTAGATGACCCCTTTACATTCCCAATGTTGGCAACATCATCAGTTATAATTTCAGTGGACACAAGGCTATTGAGATTGGACTATAAATCAATGGAAATGTATTGCCTGGTTGGAGGAAATGTGTTTATTGTTACAAGATGTCGAATGTCACGTCCGTATAAATCTTCATCCTGGCAAATTGCTGCTTGAAACATGCTCTTTACCATGGATGCAGGCCAGTGGGGCCAGTTTTATGCTAAAAAGGACAACTGACTTGGGCTTCCATGGACCTTTGGTACTAGTCAAAGGCATTTTTACAGCTGTGAATTACATGAACATTATTCAGACCATTTACATCAGTTCTTATTTGATGTCTTCTACAGTGGTGATTGCACCCTCCAGCAAGATTATCCTCCATGTCAAGAGGCCAGAATCATGCTACAGTGTTTTGAGGAGTAGGGTAGTGAACGTAGGTGTTTGTCTTGGTCACCAAATTAACCTCATTCGAACCCTGTGGAATACATCTGGAATGCTGCCGGCTACCAGTTCTGCATCCAAAAACCGTTGGCCAGAAATTTACAGGATTGCGTGACTTGTGTGTGTGCAGACATCTGATGCCACACACTTCAGGAAACCTACCAAGAATTTCTTGAATCCATGAATTACTGTTATATTGCTTCCCAAATGTGCATCAACATGCTGTTAAGCAGGAGGTCAATATGTTTTGGCTCATCAGCCTACATGTGTGGATGTGTATTCTGTTATCTTCAAAGAAGGATTTGCGCGCAAGCTAGCAACATTTTTGCCTTTTCTCTGTGCCTGTCAACCACTTAACCCCTGAACTATATGGTTAGTTTTTACCTCTACTTCTCCCATTATTTATATTCACCAAAGACTTTCCATTAGCATAATTATTACTCCTCTCCAAGTTATCTAATAACATAACAGTACACAGTATGTATGACATTAGTGACTGATGAGTGCTGTAGTGTCTCAAAATTGCAGTTAAGCCAATGCTACAAGATGTAAATTAATGTATATCATTTTGTAGGTCTCTGTATTCCATCAAACAACACCATCTTTATTAAGTCAGTGAGTGAAAAACTTGCTACCAACGAACCACACCTAACATTAGAGTTTCTTGAAGAATGTATCCAAGGTTTCAGAGTGTCAACAATTGAACTGAAGCACTTATGTCTAGAGTATATGACTCCTTGGCTGGCAAATCTTGTGAGGTAAAATTACTTGCAGTTTATGTATTTATCTGCTTATGCTTATCAAGAGTATGTTAAATGAACAATACTAATAGATTGCATGATTTTATCTTTTGTTTTCATTTGCTTGATTTTTTTATTAAGAACTTTTTAAGAAAAAATAGTGCATTTAATATACTAAGTCTCTGTTTGATTTTCATTTTCAGGTTTTGCAAGCCATCAGATGAAAATAAGAGGCAACAGAAAGTAGCGCAGATTTTAGAAAAACTTATAATTTTAACAATAGAGGAAGAAGAAATGTATCCATCAATTCAGGCTAAAATTTGGGGTTCCATTGGACAGGTAAGTATAATATGTGGCTAAGATATTAAGTTTTAAAAAGCAAATTGACATTCAGGGAATTGTTAAATTCTCAGAGAGACTAATGGATGGCCAGTATGTAACCTTGTAATTAATATCTCTCATGCTTTCCTGTCTCTTTCTGAATTTAACAACTAACTGTTTTCCCTTTTACACAGAAGAAAAGTCATCAGGACAGGTAACATCCAGCAAATCTGAATCCTTGTCATGTGTTGTTGACTAATTCATTACTAAGTTGGTTGACCAGTGCTTACATTCAGAAGGCACAAACCTCATTACAATTAATAGGAATATTAAAAACTCAAAAAATGCAAAATACAGGATGGAAGAATAACAGTATTGTGAAGAGGATACATTGCTACTCACCATATAGTGAAAATGTTGTGTCACAGGGTGAGAAGTCAGGGTGTCATACCTTAACCAATAAGTTCGAGCTGCTGTGTTCCACTGAATCTTAATCTGAGGTTGTGAGACCCACTTTGCCCGCTGGGAAACTTACTGTGTCCCATGTCAGGACAAGGCAAACACAAAAGGGGAGGGGTTGATTAATCATCACCAGTTCAAATGTATGACAAATAATGTACCCTCCAGGGATAGGAAGGAAACCCAGGTATATCAGGTATATTCAGTGTGAATGCCTGGAGCTCTATTCAACATGTTGAAGAGGTCATTTTGTGAGGGAACAGGCTGTAACCAGCTGCTGATTGTGGCACTCATTGGAACAAATCATGCCTGTCATTTGGGCTTTGAGGTCATACTTGCATCATTCCAGCAACTGGGAGAAAAAGTGTAGAAGACCAGCCTTACTCGTGAAGTTTCGTTGATGTTCACGATTTGCTGCATTGTCCCCAGAAATAATCGTGTCCTCTTGGTTGTGAAGTGAGCAGAAGGTTTGAATCAGAGACTTCAATGGTTCTGTGACAGGTGAGGCTGCAACCTTTTATACTTGCACCATGGGACTGGGAAATGTAGGGTCCCCGAAACTGGGTCAGGTGCACACTGTACACTAGAGGCTGTGATGAAGGTGGCTGACAGTGTGTAAGGTGTACACAAGGGTTTTTTAGATGAGGCAGCTCTTCATTCTTTCCAGACATTTCAGCTGTATGAGACCCAGAAGTATCAGTACAAAACCCAAAGAATTGCCTACTATAGGCAAGAGTATTAAAATCCTACTGATTAAATGATCCAAAGAAATGCCCGCTATAGGCAAGAGTATTAAAATCCTAGTTATTAATTCGTGAAGCATTCACAGCAAAATGACAGCATTTACATTAGTTCGAAACAGTTGTGCAGCTCACATTATACTTGATATAGAAAGTGGTTTAAAACACAAAACTGATAGCAGTGCGATATGTGGGGAGTATTTAAGCTTGTATCAAAATGAGAAGCTAATTGTAAATGGAGGGGGTATATTTGTCGCAGTAGACGAGAAACTCAAATACACTAAGACACAAATTGAAATTGTTTGTGAGATTTTCATGACAAGACTCAGTATCAAAGGTGGGCATGAACTTGTAATTAGTTCCTTCTATTGACTCTCAGACTCGCCTTCAGATGTACCCAAGAACTTAGAAGAAAACCCAAGTTCACAAGTACATAAGAAGTCAAATCATACTTTTATTGTTGGAAGAGACTTTCATCATCCAACAATCAATTGGGAAATATTACAGTTTTGTAAGTGGTGGGCATGACCGAACATCCTGTAAAACAGTAGTAAATGCATTCCCTGAGAATTACCCTGGACAGATTGTTTGGAAATCCACCCACGATGGAAATATATTGGATGTAATAGCAGGAAATAGACCTGACCTTTTTGAGCAACTCCACATAGAAATTGGTATCACCGACCATGAGGCAGTTGTAGCAGATGTGATTAACAAATTGCAAAGGGCAAGTAAAATAAGTAGAAGGATTTATCAGTCATTATTGGTTTCTCCACTTGAGCTTCCTGCAATTGATTAAAGCGAATTTTACACCAGACTCATTTCACTTTTGTTTACAAAGCATCTTGTGTGGTCTTTCTGCCAATATGTATACATATTTTTGTACATTTTTGGTTGTTTTAGATGAGAAACAATATTCCTTTATAAGGTTGGCATGCAATTTACTTACAGTGTTTCTGCCTCTTGTTCACAAATTTTGCAAACTATTGCTCCTTCTCTGTTTGTTAGTGGAGGTTGAAGCAAAAGGGAAGCAGAGAGAAGAAGCAGTGTTTTGCAGAAAATGTGAACAAATGGCAGAAACACCGTAAGTAAATTGCACACCAACTTTATAAAGAAATATTGCTTTTAATCTAAATCAACCGAAAATCTATGAAAATATGTATCCATATCTGCAGAATGGCTACAAAAGACACTTTGTAAACAAAAGCAAAATGTGTTTGGTGTAAAATTACCTGTAATTAATTGCAGTAAGCTTAAGAGAGAGAAACCAATAATTGATTTTAATAGATGCTGCAGAAGATGGCCTTGCAAACAAACATAAGAAGGATTTACATTTTCAGCAATCTAGAAAAGAGGCAGTAGGTTGTATCTCAATAAGGAACTCAAATCATTTAGCTCTGGGAAGGAGCATGTGGAAGAACTGTGGTCAGGTGTAGAAGAATAGTTAATGGTGCACTTGATAGATATGTTCCTCTACTCTGATTAAAATTACTTTTTGACTGACAGATTGCAGTGGCGTCCAACCAGCCACATTTCACAAGGCGCTACATGTACCTGCAAAACAGGCAACACAATGAGCATGTGGTGCTTGAGAACGAACTATGACTTTTTGGTGGCTGGCTCCTACCAATTGACTCGTGGAAACATTAATCACAAAGTAATTCAGTCAAGTATAGTAGAGCAGTTCATGTTGGGAGGGACCCTTCATGGTACACAGTCACTGTAAAAAGACTTCTAAAGACACATAATAGGCTAAAACAAGGCATGGGGCTATAGATACGGATGTACTAAATGAAATGCATTTGGCTGTCAAGAGAGCAGTATATGAAGCCTTCAACAAGTACTGTTGCAGGTCTCTCACAAAACTCAAAGAAATTCTTCTCATATTTGAAGGCTCACAGTGGTGCCAAAATAAGTGTCCAGACACTCATAGACAAGACAGGTACTGAAAGTGAGTTAAATGTGCAGACAGTTTAAAATAAAACATGACCTATAAGAAATCAGTGGCTGTAATGACTTTGTGTCTGTCCCATTATAGCTTATTTGGGATGACAGAAAAGAATCACCTCCCACTTTTGGGAATTTCCAAGTACATAGAAGGAAGTAATGACCTGTAGAAAACATTTTTTTAATAACTGAAAAAAGAAGTATATGAAGTTGTTATTCACACTCATTTATGAAAACTATAAATTGTAACAGAGTAGTTAATTATCTTTTCCTTTCACCCACTCCATCGAACTCAACTTCTCATTGCAGTTGAGGTGGAGCACTGGTACAGTATAGTCAACAAGAAAAGGTACCTATGCAGATGTGTGTGTGTGTGTGTGTGTGTGTGTGTGTGTGTGTGTGTGTGTGTGTACGTACTTATTCTGTACTAGTTAATTTGGAAAAAACACATCATTTTAAAGCTTAGCAATGTTTTCAAAATTGTTTATGTGTACAATGACAGCTCAGTACCTCAACTATACAGTGAGTTGTTACCTGTACTACTTCCATTATTTGTAGCTATCATATATATATCGTTAGATGAAATAACTATTTGACTGTTGGAGTACAAATTATCAAATAAAATAATGATAATAATGAAAACAAGGAAATATGATCATGTCTTTTGCTAAAGAGGAAATATGACGTGTTTCATTAGGTTCTCTAGTGACTGGTATTATCTTTCAATTGAAATTAAAAATGATTTGTGTGAAATAACATTCTTTTTCATTCAGCTGAATCCTCTTTTGACTGGAGATAATTAAGTTATTTCTCTGTTTACATTTGTTCTGCTTACATTTAAGATTAATGTTTCTACTGCTATACTTTCCCATATAGTTTTGCTTTTCGAAAAAAGGCATTATCGTGATCAATTTCTCTCTTGTTTCAGGTACCAGAACTAATAGATATGGTACTTGACAGCTTCATTCACAGATCAGTTACTGGTGGGCTGGGGTCACCAATGGTTGACATAATGGCAGATACAGCTGTCGCACTGGCATCTGCGAATGTTCAGCTTGTAGCAAAAAAAGTAATTGGGCGCCTGTGCCGGGTAAATATCAGTAATTAATATTGGTGAATACATTTATCTGTACCTTATTTCCATGATGTTATATTCTGTCTACATTACCGGTATCAAAGATAAGGGAGAGTAAGCATTTTTCATATGAGGTAAAGTGAATATGAAACTTGAGGAAGTGAACTAAGAATGTAATAAGTTCCATCTTGTTGACCTAAGTACTTTCATCTCTCAGTCTGATACCTGATAATAAAAACATAATGACTGGTCATCCAACATATTTATTCTATGTTTCCTACATTATATTCTTCCTCTCCTGAAATAGTGAGATTGTAAACAGAATGATTTTATTGATCACAAGTGATTTTTTATTTATTTATTCCTAGATGTGATTGATTTAATATTTTCTTCTGTTTTGCTTTCTAGGTGTTAGACAAAACATGTTCATCACCCACACCTCTCCTGGAGCAACATATGATGTGGGATGACATAGCTATATTGGCAAGGTATCTTCTTATGCTGTCTTTCAACAACTGCTTAGATGTGGCCACCCACTTACCATATCTTTTTCATGCTGTGACTTTCTTAGTCTGCTCAGGATCCCTGAGTATGCGAGCTGCAACTCACGGCCTTGTTATTAATATCATACACTCTCTGTGTACTTGTACAAAGCCCTCCTTTTCAGGTAAGTGCAATGCAAACTATTGAATGTTTCCTTTAATTATTTTCTGTTGAATGTTAGTTATTTCAAAAAAGGATTAATTTTTACATTTGTTCATGTTAGTTGAGTTATCTGTGCTTAAACTTGCATCTTTTTGCATGCAAGTGATGCCAGAGTTTAAAGTTGTACTCATATTTTGTGCCAAAAAATCTTAAGATCTGTAAGGGACGTGTAGTTTGTCACATACTCTGTAGCTAATAAGCCAGTTTACTGCATATCTAACAATATTAATTATGTATTTAGGGGATCGATTGCTTCATAGTTATGGCACTGAACAGTATTTTTTAAATAGATCTAGAGTAACTGTTACTCCTACTTATGACTAAATTATTAAATAATCTCACTCAGAAGGTTTTTCTTGAAACTAGTTATTATCTTGTATGATATACTTACTGATTTTACACAGTTTTAATTTTACTGATGACAGCGTATGTTAGTTGTGTGTGTGTGTGTGTGTGTGTGTGTGTGTGTGTGTGTGTGTGAAAAGAGGGAGAGAGCAAACATAGTGTTCAGAAACACCAGAGTTGTAATATACATTCAGTCAATCTGAGGGAGCACCATGAGTGGCTAATAGATTAACCCAGGCTTCTCACTCACATTTCCTAGCTGCTACTCACTGTATCTACCTACAGGGTTACCAAGTGCTTTGCACATTTCCTACAAATTGTCAAAATATCAGTCAACTACATTTTCAGTAATAATATAGAACACAGTAATTACAGTTAATATTCCTATGTTGTTGCGGTCTTCAGTCTAAAAACTTGTTTGATGCAGTTCTCCAAGCCAGTCTATACTGTGTGAGCCTCAAGCCTTATCATCTCTGAATAACTGCTGCAACCTACATCTTCCTGAATCTGCATACTGCATTCATCTGTTGGTCTCCCCCTGCTCCCTCCCCCCACCTCACTCCCCCTCCCCACTTTCGCTCCAGTACTGAAATGGAGATCCTTTGATGTCTCAGAATGTGTCGTATCAATCAACCCGTTCTATTGGTCAAAATGTGACACAAATTTCTTGACTCTACCTTGTCATTAGTTATGTGATTGACTCGCCTAATCTTCAGCATTCTTCTGTAGCAATACATTCTTTTTATCTCAGCTGTTATTGTCCATGTTTCACTTCCATACATGGCTACACTCCAGACAAACATGTTCAGAAAAGACAGAAATGCTTATCTTACCATTGCCACTCTGCATTTTATATCCTCTTTACTTTAGCCATCATCAGTTATTTTGCTGCTCAAAGAGCAAAACTTATCTATTACTTTAAGTGTTTTGTTTTCTAATCGGATTCCCTTTGCATCATGTGATTAATTTGAATACATTCCATTATCCTTGTTTTGCTTATGTTGATGTTCATCTTATATCCTCCTTTCAAGACACTGTCCATTCCTTTCATCAACTCTTCCAAGTCCTTTGCTGTCTCTAATAGAATTGCAGTGTCATCAGCAAATGTCATAGTTTTCTTTTGTTTAGTTTACTGCTTGTTTAATGTACATATTGAGTAACATCGGGGATAGGCTATACATATTGAGTAACATCAGAGATAGGCTACAATCCTGTATCACTCCATTTTCAACCACTGCCTCCCTTTCATGTTCCTCGACGCTTACAGCTGCCATCTAGTTTGTTAAAAATTGTAAACAGCTTTTTGCTCCCTGTATTTTACCCCTGATACCTCCAGAATTTCAAAGAAAATATTCCAGTCAACATTGACAAATGCTTTCTCTCGTCTACAAATGCTATAAATGTAGGTTTACCTTTCCTTAAGCTACTTTCTAAGATAAGTCTTAGGGTCAGCACTGCCTCATATGTTCATTGTAGAATCTAAACTGATTGTCCCCTGGGTTGGCTTCTATCAGTTTTTCCATTCTTCTGTAAAGTAGGTGTGTTAGTATTTTGCAGCCACAACTTATTAAACTGATAGATAACTAATTTTCACACTTATCAGCAACTGCTTGCTTTGGAATTGGAATTACTACATTCTTCTTGAAGTTTGACGGTATTTTGTCTGTCTCATAGATGTTGCATACCAGATGGAATAGTTTTGTCATGGCTGGCTCTCCCAAGGGTTTCAATAATTCTGGTGGAATATCGTCTACTTCCAGAGCCTTGCTTCAATTTAGATCTTTCAGAGCTTTGTCAAATTCTTTGCAGTATCGTATCTTCCATTTCATCTTCATCTACTTCCAATTTCCTTTCCATATTGTCGCTTTCAAAATTGGAGTTAATGGGTTTCAAACTCGGGACCTTTAGAACTACGATCTGATGCTAACTCACCTACCAAAGATGTTGACATTTGCATCTCACTCATGCGCTTCTTTTATATTCCGTAGTTCTGGTGTTACTTTTTAAATTACCATTTATACATGTTCTACTGGATTACAGGACAGAACTAGATCAGTGTTCTGGTTAATACTCTATTGACACACAATGTTTGAAATCGATCTGAGTGTCTGACATCTGGAGGTTTGGGTGTTAGCAATTTTACATTTCCTGTGAATCTCATTTTTTAAATGTTTGTATTCCTTTTCACCTACTTCATTTGCTGCTATTTAAATTTTCTCGTTTCATCAATTAAATTCAATATCTCTTGTGGTATCAAAAGATTTTTTCTAGGGGCCTTGTTGTTTTACCTATTTGATCCTCTGCTACCTTCACTATTTTATCTCTTAAACCCACCTATTACCGTATTTACTCGAATCTAAACTGCACTCGAATTGAAGCCGCATCTGAAAAATGAGACTCGAAATCGAAGAAAAAAATGTTTCCCAAATCTAAGCAGCACCTGAAATTTGAGGCTTGAAATTCAAGGGGGCCGCACCTCCAAATCGAAACAAAGTTGGTCCATTGTAATATGAGACACAATTTAGGTCGAATGAATGACGATACAGCTAAAGTAGTTTGGTTCAAATCATAAGCTTAGCAGTTAAGTTATACCAGATAGTCATTGCTATGCATCAGGCACTCCATCCGTATTTATACGGGTACCCTTCGTTTTTCACGTGCTTCGTCTGGTTTGAATAGATTGCTTATTTTTCTTTGATCTTATAAGTGCTGTTCTCTTTGTTATAGGTGTTTATGTCACTCTAAGCTGAAAATGTATTACTGTACTGTGTCATGCATTGTTTGTCGCATTCTGCTAATGAGTGTTCACGACCTGTCGCCGCTCGCAGCATGGCTTGCTTTTGTGCGCGTTACCGCGGCTTACAATAAAAAAAAGAGAGGAAGTGTCTCATAAGTGAAACAATGGCAAGATATTGCTATTTGTTGTTATTTACACTGCTGATTTCTTTGATAATGATCAAGAAGAATCAAATAATAAACTGCGTATGATAGAAGATGTTCTGAACGAGAGTTTAGCGAAAATTTTTCTCCGTTTGAAAATCTTTGCAGACGCCTCTTTAGTACATTACTTTCTGCACACAAATTAGAATCATCTTAGATTTAAAAATCTAGTCAATTGCTGTGCTTCATTTCTGACTGTATCACTATTAGGCGTAAGAATAATACGAATATCGATGTGACACGATATGTGTATTGTTCCGCATTTGCTGTTGTCTCACTCTAGTGTCAAAGTTTATTAGGCAGACAGGATTTAAATGAGATAGCAGCAGACACGAAAGAATAAATGGCAAAATGTTTATATTATAAAAGTTTGCATTAGCAACCATCTCTTCTCACAGGTAGGAAAAATTCAAAACGTCGAATTGGCCATATTGACGAACATCGCAAACAGTCTAGCCAGTCGGATTTTCGTAGTACAATGAAAAGCTGATACATTCGAAGATGAACAATACGGAATTTGTATTTACTTCATTGGATAATGTATGAAAATGCAGTGGCCGAAATTCGGGGCGGAGAAAAAAGCTCGTCTTCCACCTTTTTTTTTAAAAAATTTATTTACTGACACAGAGGTTTTGGCGCCAGTATTTTTCTTTGTGCCTGCAAAGCATGCCTGTGTAACATTATATATATATTCGACGGCAGAAGTTAGTTGTGGCGGCACCTACCAACATATTTCTATTTCAGAACTTCTGCTTACTTTGCACTCGATTCTAAGCTGCAGGCAGTTTTTTGGATTACAAAAGCCGGAAAAAAAAGTGTGGCTTAGATTCGAGTAAATACGGTAGTCTTATACTGTATTTCCTTTCCCCTGTTATAATCAGTCATTACCTAATGCCCCTCTGAAACTTGCAACAACCTCTGGTTATTTAAAGTTATGCAGGTCCTATCTTTTTAATTGCCTACCTTTTTCCAATTTCTTCACTTTTAATGTACATTTCATAACCAATAAATTGTGGTCAGAGTCCACCTCTGCCCCTGGAAATGTCTTACAATTCAAAATCTGATTCGTCTGCAGGTCTCCTCTCCATTAACAATCTTCTTTTATTATTCTTAAACCAAGTGTTAGCGATGATTAAGTTATTCTCTGTGTAAAATTCTCTCTTTCCTTTTCCTACTGTCAAACTCCAGTCCCCTATCACAATTAAACTTTCATCTCCGTTAACCACCTGAATAATTTATTTTATTTCATCATACATTTCTTCAATCTCTTCATTATCTGTGGAGCTAGTTGGCGTGGAAACTTTTACTTCTGTGGTAGTGGGCTTCGTGTCTGTCTTGGTTAATAATGCATACGCTTTTCTTTTCATAGAAGCTTAGCTGCATTTCTATTTTCTTATTCATTATTAACCATACTTTTACATCACTCCTATCTGACTTTTATTTATAGCCAGAAGTCTTGTTCCTTCCTCCACCAAACATCATTAATCCCCTCTATATCTAATTTCAACCTATCCATTTCCCTTTTTAAATTGTCTAACCTACCTGCCCGATTAAGGGATCTAACATTCCACACTCCAATCTGTAGAATGCTGGTTTTATTTCTCCTGATGACAACATCCTCATGAGTAGTCCCTGCCCAGAGATCTGAATGGGGGACTATTTTACCTCTGGAGTATTTTACCCTATAGGAAACCGTCAACACCTAACTATACAGTAGATCTGCATGTTTACAGGAAAAATTACAGCTGTTGTTTCCCGTTGCCTTCAGCCATTCGCAGTACTAGTTCAGCAAGGCTGTTTTGGTTGATGTTACACGGCCAGATCAGTGCCTCATCCAGTCTGTTGGCCCTGCAACTACTGAAAAGGCTACTGCCTCTTTTCAGGAACCACAAATTTGTCTGGCCTCTTAATAGATACCCCTCCATTGTGGTTGTACCTACGGTATAGGTATTGGTATCACTAATGCATGCAAACCAGCCCATCAATGGCACGGTCCATGGTTCATGGGGGAATATTCCTATATATTGAGAATTTCTTAATATGCCTATATATTGAGAAATTGTATTATTTTATTTCACTATTGGATCAATTACCGCAATGAGCTTGTATATTGGATCCATTATGTGGAGGGCTTTTCAGGTGTTATCGTTTTTTTCCTACTTTTTCTGTTGTAACCTTCCAAGATCATTCTAGAAATGAAATTTTATTATAGAACAATGAAAAATCCAGGATGGAATGTAACAGTATTATGAAAAAGAAAGTGCTACTGACCATATAGTGGAGATACTGAGTCGCAGACAGGCACAACAAAAAGACTGACACAAATAAATAATGCTTTTGGCCATTAAGGCCTTCATCAACAATACACACACACGCACACACACACACGCACACACACACACACACACACACACACACACACACACACACACACAAATGCAACTCACACACACGACTACAGCCTCAGGCAGCTGAAACCACACTGCTAGCAGCAGCATCAGTGCATGATGGGAGTGGCGACTGGATGGGTTAAGGAGGAGACTAGGGTGGGAAGGGGGAAGGATAGTACGATAGGGGTGGCGGACAGTGAAGTGCTGCAGGTTATACGGATGGCAGTGGAGAGGTGGGGGAAGGGGGGGGGGGGGAAGTAGTGGAAAAAGAGAGAGGTAAAAAAAATGAGTGTAAAAGATGGCTGTGTGCTGCTGGAATGAGAGCAGGGAAGGGGCTGGATGGGTGAGGACAGTGACTAATGAAAGTTGAGGTCAGGAGGGTTACAGGAACATAGGATGTATTGCATGGAGAGTTCCCACATGCACAATTCAGAAAAGCTATTGTTGGTGGGAAGGATCCATATGGCAAAGGCTGTGAAGCAGTCATTGAAATGAATGACGTCCTGTTTGGCAGTATATTCAGCAACAGGATGGTCCACTTGTTTCTTGGCCACAGTTTGTCAGTGGCCATTCATGTGGACATACAGGTTGTTGGTTGTCATGCTCACATAGAATGCAGCACAGTGGTTGCAGCTTAGCTTGTAGATCACATGATTGGTTTCACAGGTAGCCCTGCCTTTGATGGGATAGCTGATGTTCATGACTGGACTGGAGTAGCTAGTGGTGGGAGGATGTATGGAACAGGTCTTCCATCTAGGTTTATTACAGGGGTATGAGCCCTGAGGTAAGAGGTTGGGAGCAGGACTTATGTAAGGATGGACAGTATATTGTGTAGGTTCGGTGGATGGTGAAATACCACTGTGGGAGTGGTGGGAAGGATAGGATTTCTCATTTCAGGGCACGATGAAAAGTAGTCAAAACCCTGGTGGAGAATGTAATTCAAGTTGCTCCAGCTCTGCATGCTACTGAGTTATGATGGGAATGCTCCTTTGTGGCTGGACGGTGGGACTTTGGGAGGTGGTGGGAGACTGGAAAGATAAGACATGGGAGATTTGTTTTTGTACAAGGTTGGGAGGATAACTACGGTCTGTGAAAGCTTCAGTGAGACCCTCGGTATATTTCTCACCTTCAGCCCCCCTCCCAAATTCTCCCATGACTTATCTTTCCAGTCTCCCACCACCTCCCAAAGCCCCACTGTCTGGCCACAGAGGAGCATTCCCCTCATCATCCAGTACTACCCAGGAATGGAACAACTGAATTACATTCACCACCAGCATTTCGTTACCTCTCATTGTGCAATGGTATTCTGCCGTCCATCCTTACACAGTCCCTACTTCCAACCCCTTATCTCATGGCGCATAACCCTGTAATAGACCTAGATGCAAGACCTGTCCCATACAACCTTCCACCATCACCTACTCCAGTCTGGTCACAAACATCACCTATTCAATCAAAGGGAGGGCTACCTGTGAAACCAGTCATATCATCTACATGCTGAGCTGCAACCACTGTGCTGATGATATGTGGGCATGACAACCAAGAAGCTGTCTGTCTGCAGGAATGGCCACAGACAAACTGTGGCCAAGATACATGTAGACCACCCTGTTGATGAACACGCTGCCAAACATGACAACCTTTATTTCAATGACTGCTTCACAGCCTGTGCCATATGGACCCTTCTCACCAACACCAGCTTTTCTGAATTGCGCAGGTGGGAATTCTCCCTGCAATACAACCTACTTTCCTGTAATCGTCCTGGCCTCAACCTTCGTTAGTCAGTGCCCTCACCCATCCAACCTCTTGCCCATTCCCATTCCAGCTCTACACAGCCATCTTTCTACCACCATACTCAGTATTTTTACTTCTCTCTCTTTCTGATGCTCTCCCCCCCCCCCCCCCCCCCCCCCTCCTCACCTCTCCACTGCCCTCCGTCTAACCTGCAGCACTTTACTGTCCATCTCCCCCCCCCCCCCCCCCCAACTGTACTATCCCTTCCTCTCCCTACCCTAGCCTCCTCCCTATCCCTACTGAGTCGCCATTCCCATCATGAACTGGTGCCCATCTGTGACTCAGCATCTACATTATAGGGTGAGTAGCAACTTTTCATAATAGATTTTAATTGAAGTATCTGGCTAATTGACATACTTCCCTTGGGACCACACATTTTTAGAAGCAGAAGAATCTGTGTTACCACTTGGTAATATTGATTTTTTTAGGGTTATGTCAAATAAATTTTCCGATCTTGCATTTCCTAAACATCTAAATTTTGAAATGAGTATTCATTTTAATTGCCACTTCATCGTGGATTTATGAATTCTAACAGTGTTAATAAAAGCCATATGAACAGTCCTTCAGAAACAAGACACTGATTTGACCTCAGTTGGCATAAAGAGGAATATATACATCAATGCTACAACTTCCGTTAGGCGTCAACAAGATAGTGAAAAATTCAGTATTGAAAGAAGTGTCAAGAAAGGAGATTTCAATCCACCAAAATTATTCTCGACTACTTTGATAAATTGTTTATTTCCTTAAATGGGGTAAAAGTAGAAGGAATTTCTGCTAGGGGAACATACCTGCACCATTATCATTTTGCTGATGTCATTACAGGGTGTCCTATTTATCTTGACCACCCTAAATAACTGTTTATCCAGATGCAAATTACAAAATGTTGCAAGCAAATGTTCTTTAGTCGTCAGGGGAACATCAATCAGCACAATTGCCTTCATTGTAGCTTTGTTTTCTACAAAGGTATGAGCAGTGCTATGACTTTTTTAAATAGCACTCTGTATTTTTTATTTGGTAATTCATTTCCTCTCCTAAAGACCTATTCAAAAATGTATCACAGTGTACCATTCACTGAAACACAACATTATTAATTACATAACTTTGAGCCAGGGATCACAAACTCATCTACTTGCTGAAGTTGTCAGAAAACAAATGAACCAAATAAAAACATAACACAAAGGTGACTTTGAGTCTTCTGTACCATTGCCCAGGAGTACAACATTCAAAGGTGCTCAAAGTGGTGACTCTGGACACCAGTACACTTGTGCACTCGTTGAATGAAAGAATTATTTACTGCTTTCAGTGCTGCCTGCTGAAGAGAATTACAAGCAAGCACAATACATTCCTGCATGCCCTCTGGAGTTGTTGAAATATCGCAATAGACAGCGTCTTTAATGCATCCCCAAAGAAAAAAGTTCAGAGGATTTAAATCAGGAGACCTAGCAGGCCAAGTAACTGTTCCTCCTCGACCAATCCATCTGGCAGGATACCTTCAGTTCAGAACAAGACGTGCATGCAAGTTGTTATGAGCTAGACATCCTTCATGTTGATACCACATAATCATTCTGGTTCTTAATGGCACTTCTTCCAGAAGAAGAGGAAGAATTCATCTGAGGAAGTTGACATACGCTGTGCTGTTTAGACTACCATTGATGAAATAGGGGCCAATAAGTGTAGTACCAAACATCCCACACCAGACGTTAACTCTCCATTTATGCCTATGTTCCACCTGTCTAAACCATCGTGGGTCATCGCTGGACCAATAATGCATGTTCCTTGTATTTGCCTGTACTTTGTTTGAAAAGGAACATTATTCGGTAAATAGAACATTGGAGAATAAGTTCGGGTTGGCGAGGATTTGCTGCTGTGCCCAGCACTGTACACGATTCTGGAAATCATTCCCATGCAATTCTTGATGTAGGTGTACATGGTAAGGATGGAACCGGTGACGTGTAAGAATATGATGTACACTGGTTTTAGGAATACCAATCTCATGTTCAAGCTGTAATGTGCTCACATGTGGATTCATAGCAACGGAAGCGAGAACAGTAACTTTGGCACCTTCGTCTGTGTGAGTGCTACGACAATTGCGATGTCGTGGGTTGAAACTTCCCGTTTCCTGCAGCGTCGCAACAAGACGAGAAAACATCCATCAGGAAGATGGGTTCTTGTCAGGATATCACTCTCTTTACAGTTCCGCTGCCTGCGTAGCATTTTGGTTACCTTCAACAACAACAATAAGAGAAACGTTATGTCGATGCAGTTTGTAGGAAGGACAGCCTTTACTGTATGCCTACTTTATACAACAGTATTTAAAAGGACCAAACTACTGTACTAAATGTACCCATACAAAAGAAAACAGTATTGTAGTTATTGTTCTGCTAACTTACATTCCCCATAGATGAGTAGCATTTCTATCTTCTCTTCGTTGGCGTACATTCGACTAAAACAACTCTTCAACTCATGATGGTTGACAGAGTGATGGGTGTACATTCTACTTATGTGTACAGAATAAGATTTTCACTCTGCAGCGGAGTGTGCGCTGATATGAAACTTCCTGGCAGATTAAAACTGTGTGCCGTACCGAGACTCGAACTCAGGACCTTTGTCTTTCGTGGGCAAGTGCTCTACCAACTGAGCTACCCAAGCTTGACTCACGACCCATCCTCACAGCTTCAGTTCTGCTAGTACCTCGTCTTCTACTTTCCAAACTTCACAGAAGCTCTTTTGCGAACCTTGCAGGACTGACACTCCTGGAAGAAAGGATACTGTAGAGACATGGCTTAGCCACAGCCTGGGGGATGTTTCCAGAAGGAGATTTTCACTCTGCAGCAGAGTGTGCGCTGATATGAAACTTCCTGACAGATTAAAACTGTGTGGCGGACCGAAACGAACTTGGGACCTTTGCCTTTCCGCGGGCAAGTGCTCTACCAACTGCGCTACCCAAGCATGACTCACGACCCATCCTCACAGCTTCAATTCTGCCAGTACGTCGTCTCCTACTTTCCAAACTTCATAGAAGCTCTTCTGTGAACCTGTGAAGTTTGGAAAGTAGGAGCCGAGGTATTGGCAGAATTGAAGCTGTGAGAACGGGTCATGAGTCATGCTTGAGTTGGTAGAGCACTTGCCCGTGAAAGGCAAAGTTCCTGAGTTTGAGTCTTGGTCCGGCAGACAGTTTTAATCTGCCAGGAAGTTTCATACTTATGTGTACATTTATCCTCTGTCAACGTCAGCACTTGGATGTGTTCCATTACTCCGAGTACCTGTGCTAAGCACTGGGAGTGTCAACATCAGTGTTGTGTTATATATTTAATAATGTTGTGTTTCAGTGAATGGTACACTGTGATACATTTTTGAATAGGTCTTTAGGAGAGAAAATGAATTACTGAATAAAAATACAGGGTGCCATTTAAAAAAGTCATACCGCTGTTCATGTCTTTGTAAAAAACAAAGCTGCAACAAAAGTAATCGTGCTGATTGATGTCCCCCTGACGGCTAAAGAACAGTTGCTTGAAACTTTTTGTAATTTGCATCTGGACAAACAGTTATTTAGGGGGGTCGAAATAAATGGGACACCCTATATAGTTGGCCTCTAGTGCAATTTAACTTCAACAATCAATGGAGGAAATTAATAGAGCAAGTATGATTGTTGGATTGGAGTCAATTGTAATGTATAATCAAAACATGGAAGGGATTTACAATGAAGCCATAAAACCAGTTGATGAATTTTTGTATTTATGAAAGGTGAAGGTGACAGTGACGAGATGAACAATAAGACATAAATGGAATAGTAAAAAGTTCCTGGAGTGCTTTTGGTAAGCTGCATAGAGTTTTCAAAATTAAGACCCCAGTATAGCTGGAAAATAATGATAAATATCAGTGTGTATTACCAAAGAGACATGGACTTTCAGTATGATAAGCGTTACAAAACAGAGAGAGTCTGTGACATTCGCCTGCTGTATTTCTTCATTGATAGTCTTTGTTGTCAATGTAATGCACTGTTATACTGGCTGAAAAATGGGGGTGCAAGTTCAACACTGACTACTGCAAATAATGTAGCCGACAGTTTTACACAGTTGCGTTTCACAGTTCTTTACTTCACTGTTCACAACACACACACCCCTCCCCCCCCCCCCCACCCCCCTTTTGATAAGCCTCATTAATAGTGTGCAGGTATTATACTGCTACAATAGTTTACTGTTGAACATCTGTGAGCAGTAAAAACCTAACCACACAGTTCTTGCAGAAAAATACGCTACGTGCGACGCCATTGAACAGACACTGCCATTATTTTAACAGACAACATACTTGTGTTACACTTATTTCACAGTTAAGTTGATGCATTTTTGTTGATCTAACCAATACAGGTTTCTTTTCTTAAAAATCTCCCGTGGGCTGACTGACTCGGGACCAAAAATTGGACCTTTATATATCCTCACAATAATAGGTACTGAAACTACACATTGTTCGATGTTTAATTTACAGAAATTACAATTAAAGCATAATTTATTCAGTTAACTGAATACATTGAAAATGCCTTCTTTCTAACAGTTTCTTCTACTGCAAAGGTTATGCTGAATTATTTGTTTAAATAATGAAATTAACTGATATAGTTAGACAAACAATACTTTTGACAAACCTGGTAATTACTTTGGAATTAAATAAGGGCTGGCTTTGCTAATACGTTTTTGAATGGAGCCAAATAAATACTTTAAGAATCCTTGTAGTTATTCTTCCAGGTAGTACACAATTTATATTTGTTTATAAGTCAACAATAGAATCTAAGTCAAGGAGCAGTTACTGACTTCACCCTTAACAAAAGATATTAATTAGGAATGGTCAAAATAAATCAGGAAATTGATGACACAAAACTATGCACAAAATTAGATCTGGTACTGTATTGTTTAAGACTGAGAGCCAACCTTTCTCTTTTATGAAAATGCAAATTATACTCATGTATGTTAATAGTAATTAGGCAAAAATGAAAATAAAATGAATTTAAGGAGGCAAATGGCAAAACAAGAGAGGAAATAAAGAGATCCCAGCAGATGTCAGCCAGCAATGAAGGGCATCTTGTAAGGAGGCAAATGGCAAAACAAGAGAGGAAATAAAGAGATCCCAGCAGATGTCAGCCAGCAATGAAGGGCATCTTGTTGGGAATTACTAATATTGAGTCAGAACAGGCAAATTGTTCAAGAAACAGACTGGATTGGAAGACATAATTATGATGTTAATGAAAATTAAATGGAAGTTGACAGGACATAATGCTTGATGAATGGCTGGCAGATGAACCAAAAAAATTCTTTCCTCTATTTCAAGCCACAAGAAAAAAATGTATATGAAGGCCCAATGGAAGATTGACAGACGGTATCAGAAAACATGTATTAGTTACGCATATAGGTTTGTCGAAAGAGCAAAATCCATGGGAAAGCCTGGAGGAGTCCTTAATTTAGTAGTGGATGCCAAATGACTCGTGATGATGACAGTTGTGGATTTCAGCATCCTTCTTATTGTTATAGGATGTACAATTAAACTTGTTTATGGCTGTGCTGCAAACAAAATGCTCAGCACTGTAGTTGTCACAAAGCTGCACTTCTTCTTTCCAAGACTGTCAAATTGAACTGTTTGAATCATATAATAATCTGTGTGTGTTCATTAACACTGAAAAATATTCCTCCATAAGAAAATGAGTCTACATTATTTCAGATCATTTGTTTGTAAAAAAAATTATTCTTACTACCTGGGAAGGTTTCTTAGTCGACAAATTTCTGATGAGATTGTTAGCTGTAGAAATCCCTTAATAACAATAATTTTTGATGTGCAGAGTTGCTGTTATTATTATTATTATTATTATTGTTATTATTGTCATTACTGCTAGTGTGTACACTTCAGGGGGAGGGAGGGGGAGCTGGAGGAGGCTGACATGAAAAACTTTTTAACAGAGTGTCATTAGTTGACTTCATAACAACATAGATAGCCAGTCATGAGAGTGCAATGTCAATATAATCATATTTTTGTTAGAAGCCATATCAATTTAAGTATAATATTATGAGCTGCTGGATTTCTTATTTCAGAAGAGACACAAAGAGTTTTACGACTGAGCTTGGATGAATTTTCACTGCCCAAATTTTACCTCCTATTTGGTATCAGCAAAGTTAAATCAGCTGCAGTTACAGCATTTCGTTCCAGCTACAGGCATCCCAATGACAGATGGTAAGTATGTTACATTAAGTAAATGCACCTAGTCACACTAGATTCTTTTTGTCGCATTAACACTAAATGGAATCTACTCTGCCTGTGCCACAATGAATAAAAATTACATTTTCTAGGTATGGCGGTGAACGTTGTTTTTCTGGAGCACCACAGGACCGTGAACGTTTATCTCTCACTTCATTGGAGACTATTACAGATGCTCTGCTAGAAATTATGGAGGTAAAGCCAAACTGCTACGTATAACATGGGTTCTTTATCGAGATGATCTCTTTGTCATTCTTCTATGTAATAAGCATTAAATCTGTTACAAAGCAGATAAATTAACTGCCAACCTAAAGAAAATTAGCAAACTACATTTGTAGGTATAGCAGCCTAAAATTATACAAACGGTAATATTGTTTTACAAAAGCAGATGCATTGTCATAGATATTAATTTACACATGTTAGCTTAAGAAAACAGATGTTATTGTTACATGTCTACAGACTTTGCATAACAGCTCTGAGCTCAATTTCTTCAATAGTACTGACCCTGATCACATATTTGCAAATTCATAGCGAGTAATATTTTGAATTATTTGGTTGTTTGTATGAACTCTTAATTGGTATGCATTTTACAAATACAGATGGAACATACCAGTTGGTCCCCATAACTTTTCTTTCTTCCAGTCACTGTAGCTCTTCCTCAGAAAATGAAAACAGTGATGGAGCTGGTATACATGTACTGTTCTGTTTGAACTGAGTGACTATTGAAAAGTGGAGTATAATGTTTCACCTACAGTTAAATGAACTAATGGGCTAGAATTAATGTGGTTAATTAGTAGGCTTAAAATTAAGAAAGAAAACTAATTAAAGTATTCAGTTTTCAGAAGAGTGAGCTAAAGCCGATGATGTTAGGCTGGCAGTGAGAAAGTGTAAAAAGGGGAAAGGAAAGCTGTTAAAAGATAGGTATCATCACTAGTTTCTTTATTCCTTATTGCTTAAAGACTTGTTTCATGTCTCATCGTATATGACTATGGGGTATTGCCTGTTGACTTATGTCTCAGGATCTACAACCAACATTTCTCTGACAATTTTCCTGACATTTTGCCACCACAAATGGCTGATATTTTCAGAGGTTCACCCTCCATTTCTGGTGACAAAATGGAGTCGAGCCCAAAACCAGATGGTATATATACCTCTCACACGAAAGTTCGAGGGCTTTTCCATTGTCGTTGCCACTGTTGTTCTCCTCTTGCTTCCTGCAAAAGTTATTTGCTGCGGCATGGAAATCCAGGACCAATTTACATTGAAGCTTTCTTCTTCCTTGTTGGACAGGACAGAGCCAAAGCAAAACAAAGTAGAAAAAAAGCCTTAAGGTAAATGGATCCTAGATTCCTGTACTGCAGCAGACGACTGTTGCAGATAGTGATGGGAGACCCACACATCAGGAAAATCATTAAACAAATGTCAACTGAAGATCCAGAAACAGAAGCCAACAGGCTATAAATCAACAGGTGGCCAGGAAAGCCTCAACAAAAAAGGAAATGAGCATGTGGCATCATTGGTCTGGAGGTTCCATTCGGAGAAGTTCAGCCACCAAGTGCAAGTCTTATTTCATACAACGCCACATTGGGCGGCTTGTGCGTCAGTGATGAGGATGAAAAGATGATGACGACAACACAACACCCAGTCCCTGAGCAAAGAAAATCTTCAACCCAGCTAAGCAGGCAGACAGCCTCAGCAATTTTATGTATAACCAAGTGTATCTAACAACAATGTAGGAAAAGATAGATTGCTGCTTACTGTAAAGTAGATGTGTTAAGTTTGCAGACAGGCACAATAAAAAGACACTTACACAAACTTTTTGGCCATGGCCTTCACCAGCAAAAGAGAAACACGCACTATTCATACACACAAACAAATGCACCTCGTGCATACATGACTGCCACCTCTGGTAGCTCTAGGCCAAGCGCGCCTGCTTATGTGTGTGAATGGTGTATGATTCTCTTTTGCTGGTAAAGGTTGTGCCGGAAAGCTTTGTGTAAGTGTCCTTTAATTGTGTGTGTCTGCAACCTAATGTGTCTCCTTATGGTAAGCAGTAATCTATCTTTTCCCACAGTGCTGAAACCTAAAGTTTCCATTGTTTTATGTTTATCCAAGTTTTCCTTATCTGTTTCTAGATAGCATCTATCCATCTGCTATTACATTGTCTTCATTTTCATTTCTTATTATGAGAAATTCAGAAAAGAATTTCCTTGGGCCACCTTCCACCAGCCTACCTCCATTTCAATAATGTCATGAACTCCAATTTTTTCATCATTCCTATTCGCTATCGTTATTCCGAACATAATCATTTCCACTGGAAACTCTTCATTTTAGGCAGGGCTATAGATGTTAGGTGGTGCAGGTTAGAATTGAAGGGGTCAGCAGAAGAAAGTGCTAACCCTCCATTTAATTAGGATATCTGCTCACATCATCTATTGTGTTTTTGAATACAGCACATGGCAATACTGAGTTTTTCCAAACATGTCGCTAGAAAGAGTTGTCTACTACATAATTTGTTTCATCCTAATGAATTTTTGTTCTTGTCTTTGAATGCATTAGCTCAAAATATACTCTTGTGGGTTAGCTCTTTCTTCCACCGACCACTTCAGTTGTCAGTGTGCACATGGACAGAAGTACTGGAAATTTATTTCTGCACATTGCATTTATTTCTTAAATGCCGATAGACTTGTCGTTTATAGTTGTTGTAATTCCAGGTTGTATTAACTGCTTCCATTACATCATTGCTATTCATCACCATCTTCCTTCAGCTTACTGGTTTCAGTTTAGTTGATCTTACCAAAGTGAATGTTTGAACACATTCTCACATAAAATGTGTTGACTTCATCCATTCTTTGTTGAAGTTCTTAAGCAGGGGTGTGGGTGGGGAGGAGCAAGTGTTTCAGATAATCCTTTGCTGCATACTTCTCCTTCGTTGTTTAGTTATTGAAAATGGCTTCCAAGGGAACAAGTAAGTATTTCAGTGAAATGGGATCAGCTGACCCAGCTACTTCTTCATGTAGTCTCAATGAAACTGTGATCTTATTGCAGATTTTGCTTAATAAATTAACATGTAGAATGTACACGTTACTTCTCATATGCTGCAACACAAGAATTTGTCAAAATGGAATATAAAGGTTTGCACTTTGGTTAATGGTTTGAGTGACCAATCAGAATGATCCTTCTTGATTATTCTCACGGCAAAACTTTCCTGAGGCAGTCACTAATCAGAAAATCATTTGCATCATTCCAATGCCAGTTTCTAATATAATAAATAATAAAATAGATCGAAATAAAAAAAAAAACTTTAAGTTAACTTAGAAACTTATTCCACTTTCGACTTCTATTCTGGCTGCTCTCTTACAAAAGCAAGCACACATTGGCATACATCGTCAGCTTTATGGTTACAACACTATTTTCCTATGGTTCATTTTCATAAGTTTTTACATAAAATAGTATTAAATTTTTTCGTATGTCCCACAGACACTCTCTCATTCACTCCCATGTATACACGCAACAAAATAATAAGCAGATAATAATTTTGGATAATTTTTGCACTACGAAATGCAGAGTAATTAAAGTTATGAAAAAAATTCCAGTTAAATAATTATATATATTGAAAATTTTGTTGTGCCTTTCGATGGTAATAAAAGGCAAACTGCTATTGTTGCTTACTGAGTTTTGAAACATAAGTGTCAGTTTTTGGACATTTAAGTAATTTTCTCTGTCTCCGGAACTATATGAGATAAAAATGCGAAATTTTGACAGGATTCTTTTCTCAATAACACAATATGGTGTACCAAGTTTGAACAAAATATGTTGATAATTACTATGCTTTATTTAGATTAATAGGGGGTATGAATTTACATTCCTACTAGATGATACTGGAGAGCGTTCTCATGGACAGTGGTGTTAGCTATTCTGTGAGTCATAGCAATGACACAATTCTGCAGCCACCATGATACACGGCTGCGTGATATACTGCAATAAATGTTATTTCAGAATAACTTGCTACATTACAACATACTCTAATACTATATCCAGGGCTGTTCATTACAACAGACTCATGTCAATATGTGGCATAAGATCATCTCTCTGGGTTCTTGTACTTTGCTTCCTCCTATTAGAACCTCTTTGTAATCTCGATCTGGAACCCATTTTATTTGTGTGTAGGTCTGTCCACACAGTATCCTTATCCAACAAAAATCGGGTTTGAAGTGACCCATGTTTTGAATATGCTTCCCAAGCTTCTTCAGTTCTCTGTCACCAACATGCTTCCACCCACATTGAGACATCAACATTATAAGATATATCAATAGTAATAGTGCCTCCAATAATTGTATTAAAGATGCAATCCCCTGCTATATCCAAAGGCTTTGCTTAGACACCTAGCCAACATTGAACATTGGTAGACTAGAAAGTAACAGCCACCTTATACAGAAGCACTACCTAGGCAGTTTGCTGTGTGTACATAAAAAGTCGCATGATTTTGAGACTGACTGTTCTGTAACAGTGTTACATTCCTTTCAAAATGTTATTCATTTTTGATAATCACATTTGTGTGTTGTTAACTTTCAGATGTTTCAATTTCACCTAAACTTCTTTTAATGATAACGAAATGTCTTGGGGGTGAAGATGAGGCCCCAGAGACAAAGTGAGTGACACGTGGTAGGCAGGTGCATATAGAATAAGTAAAAAAGAGAAGAAACTAGTTAAACAATATTAAACCTTGAAAGAATTCCATGCTTGTATTTAATCCACAAGAACATTTATTTTGGGATAATGAATGTAAAAGTAATAATAAGTTGAAAAGAGTCATTTTAAAACTTTTCCGTTGACAAACTGGAATTTATTTCTGTACCCAATAAATCAGTGATTTATGCATTAAATGACTTTTCATACCATTTTAAGTTGTTTACTGGAAAGCTTTCAGCATACTAAAAAACATAGACTGTTTACACACTACACAACAGCTACACTCATGGTGCTTCTCTTGAAATTTCCAAAAATCAACTTACGGGAAAAAAGTTTTATGTGCATTGATGTAAAAGTAGGAATCAAATAGGCTGTAGGTATTAAATGCACTGTAGATGCAGTGAATATGCTGTTCTATACTATATTCAGACTACTGGAAACTATTTCACAGCTTTTGTACTTTCCTGTTACACAGTCAGCTTTTTTGGCAGAAAAGTTAAATCTTGTTTCTTCACTTGCCTTTCAAATTCTATGAATCCACATTTCTTTCTATTTCTTTTCCTAACCCTTCACAGCTGCTATCCTCAGTATAATCTGCCCAATACTTCCTATGTCATATTTTGTGAAAATTGTATATTTATTGTAATCTTTCAAGCTTTTACAGTTTGATATGTGACAGACACTTTTCATGCATGAAACAACTGAATAGCCAAAACATTGTGTGTTTCCTATGAACAGTCTTTGTTACCCTTTCTTTCTTTTTTTTATGAATATTATCTTAAACAGGACTATATATTTTTTCCAAACGTGATTGTAGTATATGTAAATGTCAAAGGATTGGTTGTTTCACCTGTAATAATATAATTGAATCGGGACTCTGCCAGCTGTGTCTTCAGTGAGATAAGAATTGTTAAATTTTATCAAACAGAAATCTCGGATGGGTTACTCAGTGTCTTCAAGACACTTGAAGGACTTGGTTCATTGTTGGTGTGTATTATGAAGAGAAGACTTATGGTTCGAAACTTCCTGACAGATTACAACTGTGTGCCAGACAATGACTCAAACCTGTGACTGAACCATCCTGTAACTCACGACCCACCCTCACAACTTTACTTCCACCAGTACCTCGTCTCCTACCTTCCAGACTGTGTATGCAGTAACCGTTCTTCCCGGAGTGCTATCCCCAAGGTATTCAGACGAACATCTCTGAAGTTTGAAGGGTAGTAGATGTGATACTGGCAGAAGTGAAGTTGTGCAGGGAAGTCTTGAGTTGTGCTTGGATAGCTGTCAGTAGAGCACTACCCCATGAAGGCAAAGATTTCAGGTTTGAGTCCTAGTCCAGCACACAATGTTACGCTGTCAGGAAGTTTCAAATTAGCACATATTCCACTCCAGAGTGAAAATTCTTTTTGGGAACAATCCCCCAGACTCTGGCTAAGCCAAGTATCTGCAGTATTTTTTCTTCCATGAGTGCCAGTCACAAGGCATGTGAAATTTGGAACGTAGAACATGAGGTTCTGGCCGAAGCAAAAGCTGTGAGGGCAGGTCCTGAATTTTGCATAGACAGCCAGTGTGGCACACAATTTTAATCTACCAGAAGGTTTCAAATCAGCACATCCTTTGCTGCAGAGAAAAAAAATTATTCTAAAGACATAGTGCCTGTAGAAAATATTTGCTTTTCCCTCTGTAGATAACAGGGATGGACAACATAATATGGACAACTGACATACACAATATTTCTTTAATAATAAGGAGTTGGCCAGAATTGGCTTTCAGAACAGCTGCAATTCTTTGCAGAATAGTGTTGTGGAGTGTCTGAATAGTTTCCAACTGAAACTTCTCCCTTTCTTGTACCAAAATATCTGCCAATTGCTTCAACAGTGTTGGATCTGGCAGCCTGCTCCTCACTCTCTACTAACTCCCCATAATTGTTCTATGATGTTGAGGCTTGGCAATTGTGCTGGCCATTTGTTAATATTATGATGGTCCACAAACCATGCCTGAACCTTTTTGGTTGCATATATGGTCATGTTATCATATTGGAATATAGCAGTATTTGACTGAAATATGTTAGTTATAGTTAAGTTAATTGTCAAGGATGTGGAGATAGTCATCTACAGTAATCTGGTCAGTGAGGGTAATGATAGGACCAGCTGGATACCACAATATAGCAATCCAAATCATAATGGAACCTCACCCATGCTTGGCTGTAGGAAGCAGGTGAGCCAGATCATAACCTTCTTTTGGGGTTCTGCATAGATAAACACAAACATTTGTTGAGAATAATGTAACCAATGATTCATCAGACCATATCACATTCTTCCATTCATCAAGGGTTCACATTTTATGATTGTAACATCACGTATTCCGTAGCTTTGTGTTGGGTTCTGTCATTAAGGGTTTTGCAATTGCAGCTCTTCCATGGACGTTAACTTTGTGAATTTCCTACTGTACACAGAATTACACAACTAAGTGTTGAGTTCTGCAGTCATGTTTGCCATGATAGTTTTATGTTGTCTGACCACAATACTTTTAATGCTCATTGGTCTCTGTCGATTAAATTTGTCTTTAACCAATGATGTTTTACCATGTTTTGTGTCTGCTGTCATTACGACATATGCTGTTGTTTATGAAACATCAAACACTTCAGCCAATTTTCGTCGCAGGTGCTCCCACTAATCGTGCACCAACAAGTTGCCCTTTGTTTTTAGGTCTGAGGGATCATTCATTTTGCTGATCGCTTGTGTTACCTGTTGCAGAACAAAGAATATAATACACTGAAAGATAATCTCCAAGACTTGGAATATCAACTGTGCACACAGCAGTGTCACAGTATTTACACGTACTCAGTGGTGTCAACTTGCAACAAAAAGTACTATATTGCTTGATGTTTATATTATTTTGTCCATTCCATGTGTGTCAGATTGGTTTCAGAACAACAGACAAAAGTGTGCAAAAATAACCAATGTGTTACTGAAAAAACCGAGAGAATATATCTCTAAGAGTGGTGTGCAGTGGCAGTACGAAGGTTAACAATTAGACTGCCTCAATAAATGTTTGCTTTTCTGGCCATAAGTGATTTTCACTGTTTCTAAACAAGACATTATTAATTAATTTAAAATATTTGGTACATGTATAGTAGGATAAATCCCTTTTCACCAAATAGCAGAAAGGTGAGCAGTGGGCATGCAATTAGAAAAAAACTGGAAAATTTCTTAGTTTTTAAAGAAATTCCTTCCTTGGAACTAACACACACACCAAGAGTCTGGTAAATGGCTCTGTATACTTGCTGCTTGTGAATAGCCATTTTGTGTCTCGACTGGACTTTCTTGAAACTGATACTGAGTTTATACATTTGTTTGGCAAGGCAATATGCTTGTTCAGTTGGTGATGGCTATTTTCTTCTCCTCAGATGGCATGGAGAGGGGTAGGGGAGTACATATACACACCAGTTTACAAATCACTGATCTATATCTCCTTTTTCTAGGAAAGATCATGTACACAGGAACAGTAATACACCTCTCTCAGAATAAGATACTTAGTCAAGCTCAGTTTGCTATTCAGAAGTGTCTTTCCGCAGCATTTGTCATTTTTCAAGTCATGAATCAGATTATACAAAAGTTAAATGTCAAAATATTGGCAGCTGGCATTTTCTGCAGCTTGTTAAAAACATCAGGTCTCATAGTTCACAGTATTCTCCTACAGAAGCTCAAATATTATGGTATTAGAGATTTTGCTGCTAACTGGTTTTCACCTTAATTAGAAGCATGCAGAGTATAACATTAAGAAATCCAGGCAGTATATACAACCAAAAGAATCTTCAGAAAAAGTCAGTATGGGAGTGATAATGGTATTGTTCTTGGTTTATATAAATGATCTCCCGTCATAAATCTAGGAAACAAAACTAGTTCTCTTTTCTGATGATGTAAGTATTGTAATCAATTTTGATGGAGAAACTTTGCCACTTGAGAAGGTACATAAAACTATCTTGAAAATTAATAAGTAATTCTCTGCAAATGGACTGTCACTGAACTTTGATAAAACACAATACATACAATTCCATACTGCATAATACCTGGTCACACCATTAGAAATAATGCATGAGGATAAACCAATAAATCAAAAAATTCTTAGCAGTTTATGTTGATAAGAACAGAACTGAAAATGACATGTTACAGTCCTTAATTTTTGTATTACCAGTGATAGCAGATTTTGGAGATGAATATGTTAAAAAGCTGTCTTACTTTTCCTGTTTTCATGTAGTGACATCTTGTGGCATAGGGTAACTCGTCACTGAGGAAGAGAAAAAGTGTTTGGTTCACAGATTCATGTGATAAGGACAGTATGTCATGACAGTTCGTTAATGAGTTGAGCATACTAACAACAGCATTACAATACATATGCATCCTTAAGTAGTTTGTTGTGAAGAGCCAACCACTGTTCAAAGATAACAACAACATTCATAAATGGCAATATTATGAAAACAATAGTTTGTTACTCGCCATATATTGGAGATGTTGAATCACACATATGTGCAACAAAAAGTCTGTCAAACAAGTAAGCTTTCGGTCAGAAAGGCCTTCTTCAGAATAAGACAACTCACTCACACACATATTCACACTCACACAAACACAGTCTCTGGCTATTTAATTCCGATGAAGGCCTTTTTGGCCAAAAGCTTGCTTGTTTGACACTCTTTTTGTTGCGCACATCTGCAATTCAACATCTCCGGTATATGGTGAGTACGAATCTATCCTTTTCATAATACTATCATTATTCCATCTTGGATATTCCATTGTTTGTACATTAATAAATGTAAGACAAGGAAGAGAAATTATTTCCTCTATCCTTGACTCATTGTCAGCCTTAGTGGCACATATAGGAGTGAGATAATCAGTCATAAAAATCTTTGACCACTTAGCCGTTGATGTAAAGAATGTAATAGATAATAAAAATAATTTCAAACACAAACAAATAATATCTATTTGACAGCTAATGTTTCTCCATAGAAGAATTTCTTAATGTGCAATAATATGGTTTGTGTGTGTGTGTGTGTGTGTGTGTGTGTCTGTGTGTGTGTGTGTGTGTGTGTGTGAGAGAGAGAGAGAGAGAGAGATAGAGATAGAGATAGAGAGAGGGGGGGGGGGGAGAGAGAGAGAGAGAGAGAGAGAGAGAGAGAGAGAGAGAGAGAGAGCCTGTACTTGTCAACAGTCACTGTGGCAGTTACTTAAACATTTGTTTGACCTCAATCCTGGAAGTATGCATGAAATTATTTTTACTGTCAGTGCAAAAAGTTTTCTGTGCTGAGATGTAAGCTGCTTAAAACACCTAGCAAATCAACATATTTTCTCTAAGAGAAACTCCATGATAATGATCTCCTTGAGGGAAATTGACTAGAAATGGCTGAGTAATGAACAGTATGTATACTGCTTCAGTGACATAAATAATGTAACATATTTTTTCCACTGTCCATGCAGGCTTGCATGCGGGACATACCTGATTGTGACTGGTTACAGTGTTGGACACAACTGGCCAAAAGTTTTGCTTTCTCTTATAATCCTGCATTACAACCAAGAGCATTGATAGTATTTGGATGTATAAGTGAGTATTATTATCTTAGTCCCAATCTTTAGCATATTAGAAGTATACTGTACTGTAATTTTAATATGTCTTTTCTTGCTTTGAGAAAATGAAGATTATTTACTTTTACAATTGCTTAATGTAAACAAAATTTTTGGAATATTTAATGTATAATATTGTATGCAATAATGATCTCATTGTGAGATGTTTTATTATAGGTTCTGCTTTGCTTTTGTGAATGTTTCCTTTGTAATTTTAAAGCTTTTATTCCTCTTCATTGGTGTTACATCATGCATTTTGAAATCTATGTCAACTAATCAGTGTTCAAATTTGATTGTTACATGTTTTCAAGCACAATGAAAATGTGACACAAACAAAGCATGTCAGCCTTGAGGACAGCAGATTTATCTGTGAACATCATGAAAAATATTCTATTCGAAGCTGGAGATTGTCCAACTTGAGATGATTTGATGGATGGTTCAGTAGGATGTATGAAGTACATAATATGTGAGCTATTACAGCTTTTCAGAGCATAGGCATGTTTTCCAGAGAAAAGAAACATCAAATGGTTTTAGTGACATACATGATAATTATGAGGTCTGAAATTATGTTTGAAAGAAACAAGACCAGAACACTGATAGGGCACCTGGGGGAAATCAATGTCCTGCAAAAGCTGGCACTAGAAAACTTGCAGTAAACTGTCGTAATTGAAGGGCAAAATGTAATAGATGTTATGGTTCCAACATGAACAACTGTGCCCTTGAAGAGCACAAGATTATAATGTAACATGAAGACAGAAATATCAAATACCTTCAGTTATAGTGCACAACTTGTAGTCATGTTATGCTCATTCCTTTCCTTAAAACTATCTTCTTTCCAGGGTTTAATATTTTTCATGTCACATCATAATACAACACTGATCTTTCTGAATGATGCATTTTGCTCTGTGAAAATGTGTTCCAAATTCTCACAAGTTTGTAAAATCATCATCATCATCATTTAAGACTGATTATGCCTTTCAGCGTTAAGTCTGGAGCATAGCTCCCTTATAAAATTCCTCCATGATCCCCTATTCAGTGCTAACATTGGTGCCTCTTCTGATGTTAAACCTATTACTTCAAAATCATTCTTAATTGAATCCAGGTACCTTCTCCTTAGTCTGCCCCGACTCCTCCTACCCTCTACTGCTGAGCCCATGAGTCTCTTGGGTAACCTTGCTTCTCCCATGCGTGTAACATGACCCCACCATCTAAGCCTGTTTGCCCTGACTGCTACATCTATAGAGTTCATTCCCAGTTTTTCTTTGATTTCCTCATTGTGGACACCCTCCTGCCATTGTTCCCATCTGCTAGTACCTGCAATCATCCTAGCTACTTTCATATCCGTAACCTCAACCTTGTTGATAAGGTATCCTGAATCCACCCAGCTTTCACTCCCATACAACAAAGATGGTCGAAAGATTGAACGGTGCACAGATAACTTAGTCTTGGTACTGACTTCCTTCTTGCAGAAGAGAGTAGATCGTAGCTGAGCGCTCACTGCATTAGCTTTGCTACACCTCGCTTCCAGTTCTTTCACTATGTTGCCATCCTGTGAGAATATGCATCCTAAGTACTTGAAACTGTCCACCTGTTCTAACTTTGTTCCTCATATTTGGCACTCAATCTGTTTATATTTCTTTCCCACTGACATTACTTTCGTTTTGGAGATGCTAATCTTCATACCATAGTCCTTACATTTCTGATCTAGCTCTGAAACTTTCAATAGAATCTGCCATCACAACTAAGTCATCCGCATATGCAAGACTGCTTATTTTGTGTTCACATATCTTAATCTCACCCAGCCAGTCTATTGTTTTCAACATATGATCCATAAATCATATGAACAACAGTGGAGACAGGTTGCAGCCTTGTCTTACCCCTGAAACTACTCTGAACCATGAACTCAATTTACCGTCAACTCTAACTGCTGCCTGACTATCCATGTAGAGACCTTCAATTGCTTGCAAAAGTTTGCCTCCTATTCCAAAATCTCGTAGAAAAGACAATAACTTCCTCCTAGGGACCTGGTCATATGCCTTTTCTAGATCTATAAAGCATAGATACAGTTCCCTGTTCCACTCCATTGTTCTCCATTGTTTTCCGTAAACTAATGATCTGGTCCTGACAACCTCTAAGAGGCCTAAACCCACACTGATTTTCATCAAATTGGTCCTCAACTAATACTCGCACTTTCCTTTCAACAATACCTGAGAAGATTTTACCCACAACGCTGATTAAAGAGATACCTCTGTAGTTGTTACAATCTTTTCTGTTTCCATGTTTAAAGATTGGTGTGATTACTGCTTTTGTCCAGTCTGATGGAACCTGTCCCGACTCCCAGGCCATTTCAATTATCCTGTGTAGCCATTTAAGACCTGACGTTCCACTGTATTTGATGAATTCCGACTTAATTTCATCCACCCCAGCTGTTTTATTGCACTGCAATCTATTGACCATTTTCTCCACTTCCTCAAATGTGATCCTATTTCCATCATCATTGCTATCCCATTCTATCTCGAAATCTGAAACATTGCTGATCGTATTTTCACCTACATTGAGCAGCTCTTCAAAATATTCCCTCCATCTGCCCAAGACATCCACAGGATTCACCAGCAGTTTTCCTGACCTGTCCAAAATACTTGTCATTTCCTTCTTACCTCCCTTTCGAAGACTGCTAATTACACTCCAGAATGGTTTTCCAGCAGCTTGACCGAAGGTCTCCAACCTGTTTCCAAAGTCTTCCCAAGATTTCTCTTGGATGCTGCAATTATCTGTTTGGCTTTGTTTCTTTCTTCAACATAACTTTCTCTGTCTGCCTGAGTTCTAATATGTAGCCATTTTTGATACGCCTTCTTTTTCCTTTTACAGGCTGCCTTGACTGTGTCATTTCACCAAGCTGTTTGCTTCATCCTACTTTTACACACTACTGTACCCAGACATTCTTTGGCCACTTCTAGTACTGTGTCCCTGTACCTTGTCCATTCCTTTTCCAATGACTGTAATTGACTACATTCAACTAACTGGTACCTTTCTGAGATTGCTGTTATGTACTTGTGCCTGATTTCCTTATCCTGAAGTTTCTCCACTCTTATCCTCCTATATATGGACCTGACCTCCTGCACTTTCGGCTTCACAATCCCAATTTCACTGCAGATTAAATAATGATCAGTGTCATCGAAGAATCCCCTGAATACACGTGTGTCCCTCACAGCCTTCCTGAATTCCTCATCTGTTATTATATAGTCAATGACAGATCTGGTTCCCTTGCCTTCCCAAATATACCGGTGAATGTTCTTATGTTTAAAAAAAGGAGTTTGTGATTACTAAGCCCATACTGGCACAGAAATCCAAGAGTTGTTTCCCGTTCCTTTTGGCCTCCATATCCTCTCCAAATTTACCCATAACCTTTTCATACCCTTCTGTTCGATTTTCAATCCTGGCATTAAAATCACCCATTAGCAGAACACTGTCCTTATCCTTTACTCTAACAACTACATCACTGAGTGCCTCATAAAAGCTATCCATCTTATCTTGATCTGTCCCTTCACAATGTGAATATACTGACACAATCCTAATTGTCTTGCCAGACACTGTCAAATCTATCCACATCAGTCGTTCATTTACATACCTTACTGCAACTATGCTGGGTTCCATTTCTTTCCTGATGTAAAGCCCTACACCCCATTGTGCTATTTCTGCTTTGACTCCTGACAGGTAGACCTTGTATTATCCCACTTCCTCTTCTTTCTCACCCCTTACCCGAATGTCACTAACAGCTAAAACGTCCAGCCCCATCTTACTTGCAGCCTCTGCCAGCTCTACCTTCTTCCCAGGGTAGCCCCCATTGATATTAATAGCTCCCCATCTCATTACCATTTGTTTGCCAAGTCGTGTCTTAAGAGTCCCTGGTTTGTCAGTTATTGGTGGGACTCCGTCACCTCCAAAGGTCCGAGGCATTTTGCTCTGATTGTTGCCAGCATCATATTTAAAGTATCGGGGAAGCAGGCTGCTAGCCTTACTTGTCTCGAGTCCCATTGAGTTTTACCCCTAACGGTTGAGGGACTAACCGGTGGATTTGGTAGTCTTTGTCGTATGAGCACAAAGGTGACCACGACTCAGAATATGCCTGAGATGCCCAGCCTTATTCCAAAGTAACTGGTATCCCGACTGTCAGGACCACTTGCTTGGCCACTCACACGTTGCCCGTGGTTCATGAACTAGGACATGACTACAGGAACCCACACCATGAACCACAAGTTTGTAAAAGTATTAACTTAATACTGATCATGCCTATATGTGACTGGTTTGTTTATGACAATTTTAAATTTTTGTATATTTCATAACAGTGGATAAATTTTGTAAATTTGTGGTAAGATCTTATGGGACCAAACTGCTTAGGTCATTGGTCCCTAAGCTGATACACTACTTACTCTAGCTTAAACTAACTTAAGCTATGGACAACACACACACCCATGCTACGTGGACCGTGACGAGACGCCTCAGACCGCATGGCTGCCCCGCGCGATGTGGATGATTAATTACATACTCAATGTCTAAATTAGATTTTACACACTCTATTATTTTAATATTTAATTTAATTTTTTTCTTCTCAAATGATCACGTTTATTTTACAGAGGGTTTTCATACCACTATATTGATTGTTAAGTTCTTTCATTTCAAGTTGTATGAACAGGATGATAATCTTTGATTAGATTTATACCAGTAATCCACCAATTCTTTAAAGAGTCAAACTCCCATGAATAAAACAGCTTCATACTTTACAACTAAGTTAATTTGTTCAGTATTTGAATCAAGTTAGAAAATTCCTGAAATTCTGTTTAACGTTTGTTGGAAGTCTTTTATTATCATACACAGGATGAGTATAGTCTGGGTAATTTACACTCCCTTTTAAATGAAAGTTAGGTTTTCACGTATCTCAGCATTTACCACATTTCTAGTGAATATGTGAATATATCATACAATGGTATAATTTTGCAGAACATGTTGTGCTTCATACTGAAGTTTTACTGCATGAACAGTGAAAATATAGTAAGCTAAAACTTTTTTTCCATGCGTCATTTTGTGGGGGTGGGGGCTGTTAGTGAGAAAAAGGTTCTTAAAGGCATGAAATTATGTGGAAAGTTTGTTGGAAGTTGCTGTGTGCTGTCTTTCTCAAATGCTGGATGAATAAGTCTGAGTATATATTCGCTGTGAGTTACGCTGACTAAATAAGTGTGCACAGTTTTTAAAGGTAGTTCATGTCTTACTTTGTTAAACCTTTTAACATAAGATTGTTGTTGTTGTTCTTGTGGTCTTCAGTCCAGAGACTGGTTTGATGCAGCTCTCCATGCTACTCTATCCTGTGCCAGCTTCTCCATCTCCCAGTAGCTACTGCAACCTACATCCTTCTGAATCTGCCTAGTGTATTCAACTCTTGATCTCCCTCTATGACTGTTACCCTCCACGCTGTCCTCCAATACTAAGTTGGTGATCCCTTGATGCCTCAGAACATGTCCTACCAATCGATCCCTTCTTCTAGTCAAGGTGTGCAACAAATTTCTCTTCTCCCTAATTCTATTCAATACCCCCTCGTTAGTTATGTGATCTACCCATCTAATCTTCAGTATTTTTCTGTAGCACCACATTTCAAAAGCATCTATTCTCTTCTTGTCCAAACTATTTATCGTCCACATTTCACTTCCATACATGGCCACACTCCATACAAATACTTTCAGTAACAACTTCCTGACATTTAAATCTATACTCGATTTTAACAAATTTCTCTTCTTCAGAAACGCTTTCCTTGCCATTGCCAATCTACATTTTATATCCTCTCTATTATGACCATCATCAGTTATTTTGCTCCCCAAATAGCAAAACTCTTTTACTACTTTAAGCATCTCATTTCCTAATCTAATACCCTCAGCATCACCTGATTTAATTCGACTACCTTCCATTATTCTCATTTTGCTTTCATTGATGTTCATCTTATATCCTCCTTTCAAGACAATGTCCATTCCATTCCTCAGCTCTTCCAGGTCCTTTGCTGTCTCTGACAGAATTACGAGAATTACGATGTCATTGGCGAACCTCAAAGTTTTTATTTCTTCTCCATGGATTTTAATTCCAGCTCCAAATTTTTCTTTTGTTTCTTTTACTGCTTGTTCAATGTACAGATTGAATAACATCGGGGAGAGGCTACAACCCTGTCTCACTCCCTTCCCAACCACTACTTCCCTTTCATGCCCTTCGGCTCTTATAACTGCCATCTGGTTTCTGTATAAATTTGAAAATAGCCTTTCGCTCCCTGTATTTTATCCCTGCCACCTTCAGAATCTGAAAGAGAGTATTCCATTCAACATTGTCAAAAGCTTTCTCTAAGTCTACAAATGCTAGAAACACAGGTTTGCCTTTCCTTAATCTGTTTTCTAAGATAAGTATTTCACCCATGATCATCACATTGCTTGCTTACCTTAATTAATCCATCTGTCGATTCATTGAAGTTTGGATGATTCAGTTGTCCTCTTTGAGGAGAACACATCACAAGCACACAAAATTTGTTGTCATTCATAGTATTTAATATGACTGTTTTAACTCACTTTAGCGTAGAGAAGTAACATCCTGCCTCTTCGGTCATCTGTAGGAAGGTCATTTTTAACTGTAGATGTTTGACACTCTCAGGGAAAGCTTTTTGTGAGATTGTTTTCATAAAGAAAAAGGTCTAAGCACTTGATGCTTTCTTGAGATCTTTCAGATGCTCAACACTTCCAGTTAATGATGTAAATCTAAATACTACTTTAAACAAAATTTTTGGTAAAAGTAACAGGATGTATTTGGCATGCTTATTTCCCTAAGCATTTTAAGTACGCTTTGTGACCATTACTATATTATAGTGCATTGTAGTGAGACGTTCTCTTTTGATGCAAGCAGTGGAATGTGCAGATAATGTGCAGGTTGGTAGAACACCCATGGGCTGAATAGTCAGAGCCTTTGGGAGGTCCATAAGAGCTGTACTTCATAGAAGCCACACCCCTAAACCTTGTGCTACATAGAGCTAACCAGCATTCTGAGGTGCAGCCTTAAGACTGGCTTCTACCTATTTGAAAAACTTACATGAAATCAACAGTTTCAAGAACTTTGACTGTTTAAATCTGTGCAAGAAATATGTGACATGTGTTCTGATAATTTAAATTCTGTAATACATTATTGAGAAATATATTTTAATATATGTTTTGTGGTGGCTCAGTCTCTTAACTGTGAACCACATCTGGGAAGGAACAAGGGTAATACTAAACCATTGCTCTGACTGTTCTTTTTTTGTCACCATGTATCCTTCCACTTCTTTTTCCCATTCAGCATATTCTTTCCACTATAAACATAAGATTTAAAAAAATGTTTATCATCATATTTCTCTATGCCATTACTGATTCTCTTCTTATGCATGAGAGGGAAAGAAACCATATAGTCTCCTGTACATGAATACTCCAGTGTTTTACAGGGTGTGCAAGTGTTCCAGCTTCTTCAAATTAATTAACATATGTAGAAATCACAAGAGAGATGCTCAACAGGCAGAAAGGCAGAAGAAGAAGTGTTGCATTTGTATATGCCCTAACATTTAAATGAGTAACAATGAGATGGTGCAATAAGCTATAACTAAAGAATAATTATGAATAAAGTGATGTCTGTCTGTAGACAGCAGTGATGCTGGTCCTTCAATAAACATAGAAAGTTGAAAACTAAATTTCTTCCAATCATGGATCTAGACTTCTCAGGTGATATTTAAAGGAAGTCAAATGTACTTTATGACACAGGGAAAGCACCTATCAACACTGTTATGCTATAATTTCACCCAGTGGAAATGTCAGTGACTTAGATGATACTACAAAACATATCAAAGCCATTTCTGTTGACTTAGAAAGTACTTGCAAAAATAAAAGATTATTTATTACCTGCAAATTTAATATTTAGGTATCCCTTGATCAAGAAATGTAACATGAAGTTAAGTGTTGGTGTGGAGATGAAAGCTGAAGCATCCCCGTTTCAATATGCAGCCTGGAGATGGTTCTCACACAATTATCAGTTGCATTCAGTTGCAACAAAAGACAATGATACAGGAAAATTTCCTTGTGGCAGTTCAAATTCTGTAATTGCTACATTGAAGTGTTTTGTTCAATACTACAGATACTCAGTGGGCTCTGAAAGGCAGAATACCAATTAACCAGTCAAGACTAGTCATTATTCTGTCACAAATGGAAAAAAAACAACATATATTTACGTGGATAACTGCCTGACAACAGTTAAGAGTGATTGCTGAGAATCTTGATTTGAATAAAAACCTGCACACTTATTTGTACTGTAGTTTAATCTAATGAATCATGAAGAAATTGCAGTAGAGATGTACACTATGTGATCCACTGTTCAATTGTCCAATATTTACTCTCTTGCACCAAGCAATGTGTCATTCGGCATTTACCGGCATGATGTGTGGCTTATGAACAGCCGCTCAACCATGAAATCCCTGTTTTCTCCTGCCTAACTGTCATAGTACTGCAGTGGATCCTGATGCAGTTTAGAATTCCTGTGTGATGGTCTGGCTAGATGTCTATTACACATCACGGCCCTCTTCAACTGTTGTCGGTCTCTGTCAGTCAGCAGATGAGATCAGCCTGTACGCGCTTGTACTGTCCGTGTCCCTTCACGTTTCCACTTCACTAGCACATCAGAAACAGTGGACCTAGGGATGTTTAGAAGTGTGGAAATCTCACATACAGGCATATGACACAAGTGACACGCAATCCTTGACCATGTTCGAAGTCTGTGAGTTTTGTGGAGCACCCCATTCTGCTCTCACACGATCTCCAATAATTACTGATATGGAGTACCTGGTAGTAGGTGGCAGCACAAAGCACCTAATACGAAAAACATATGTTTTGGAGTGTATGCGGATACTTTTTGACCATATAATGTACATTTATGCATTCAGTAACTTTTTCAGTGCTTTCCAGCATTCCTCTGTTTTTATTATCACTATACACATAATATTTATATGCTATTTTATGTTTAATATGCCTGCTTATGCTTTCTTTCTTAAACAGGTAAAAGTATCACTGATCAAGACGTGAAACAGCTTCTCAGAATTTTAGTTAAAGCACTAGAAAGCTTCAATGATATAACGTTACTTGAAGCACTGGTTGTTTGTCTGACCAGACTCCAACCTCTTTTGAGATCTGTAAGTAAAGTTACTGATGAACAAAATAATAAATGCTTACAAACTTTCTTTTCAATTACATCCATATACATTACTTAATGAATATAGAACTGAAAATGTTCATGTTCAGCTTTGAATTTAATCATTAATTGTCATATATGAACCTGATTTATTTTAAGAATTTTTGACTACATGTTCTTCGTATCATCTCAAGGCTTTTCTTGATTTCAGGAATCTCCAATACACAGAGCACTATTCTGGGTGGGCATATCTGTTCTTCAATTGGATGAAGTCACTCTATATGCATCAGGGCTTGCCCTTCTTGAGCAGAATCTTCATACATTGGAATCACAGGGAATCTTTGATGAAAAGGTAAACTTACTTAAATAACAGTGGAACAGTTTATTTACATTTTTGTAATCTTTTCTGCTTACTTATCAAACCACTCTTGTGTATGGAACTGAGGAGTTAGAATGGCAGAGAGCGCATTCAACCAATCAAAGATAAAGAAAGAATAGACTAAATAGTAGAATTCAGAGACAACAATGCACAGCAGGCATGGTACATCAAGAGAACCAACAAAGCATAGAAGACAAACCAGAATGAAAAATAATGAAAAATATAAATTTGTCGTTCTGAATACTAAGTAGCATAATTTCAGCTCATTTATATGTAAATATAAAATATCAGGAGGAAAATTCACGTTGTCTCTGTGTAATTTTAAAGTGATGTGTGGTTATTAAACACAGGCTTGCATCTGAAGAGATCTGATTCTACAAAAATTTTACTTGAAAGTGGTTCTCTTCATCAGCAAGCTGCTTGTTGTTCTGTTGTTGTATGCTGATTTATTATTAACATGTGATGGGATAGTGTGTTCAAATCATGTGAAATGTACTGAAGCTACATCAAAGCGACAGTCTTCAGGCACCCACATAGTAGAAGAAAATCATGTAAGTACTGCGCACATTCTGATGCATTGGAAGTGTCCACAATCTTCAGCAGGACACTGTAACTTTTTGAAATTTTCTTTGGTGACAGGAATTAGCGAGAATTTCCACAAAGAAATCAATATCAGGTTTACTAATAAAATTTTGTCAGTATATAACAGGTAAAATGATCCTGTTGAAATTTCAGCATTGTAGGAAAAAGACACTGACATAAAGCTTTTGGCTGTGGCCACAACCGAGAGCTTTATCTTAGTGTCTTTTAATTGGCCTGTCTGCAATTTGACACGTCTTTGTCACAGTAAGTAGCAGTCTGTCTTTTCCTATATTGTTGATATTCCTGTTAGAATTTCCATGGACTCACAAAAATAATCATAGTTTGTAATATTTTATTAGGGAAATTAGTGTGTGTTCTGAATCATATTATTAGTCTTTCTTTTTTCCGTATATATGTAAATAAGCTATATGTAAACTAAATGACCTGTAAACAAAAGACATCACCAAAGGTAAATTAATGAGTTGTTTTGTGGCAAGGATACATCGTGAAATACCTGTATGAAACAAAATAGGAATATGCTCTTCAATTTATTAATTCATATATCTTCACCCTTTTGTTTCGGGAAGTGGTAGCCTATGGACGTATGCTTGGATCCATCGTACCAGCATTGTTAAAAATGTGTATTTCATTAAAAGTATTATAAAATGTTATTAGAAAAGAAATGTTTATTTGCACGGTTATAAATTCAAATCCTATCTGTTCATCATTTCACTTGTCATCGAGATCCTGCATCAAGAGGTTCGGTGTAGACAAGAATAATTAATGCCATATCTGGAGGAGCGTTTCTCATCGATATTGTCACACTCAAGACTAAACACAATGGAATTAATGTGAAGGTAATGACTCACACTTGATAGGCACCTATTGAACTTTGTTTACTTATACTAAAAATATTGTCCTTCGTGTGACAGATCAACAATTTCAATGGTTGATGTGATTATTTGATACCACACACTACTGGAAGCAGCAGTACGTAATGCAAATTATGTTTATTGACCTTGAATGTAATGATATTAAACGTCTGTTGGTATTGGTGTCAGTTAAAGTTCACCCAAGATTGTGCACAGATTCATAAATTACATTCAAAATTTTTATCAACTATTTCTTCCAATCAATTTTTCCAATTATTCAAACAATTATTAATCCATTTCCACATGCCTATTTGAAGGCGACCATTTAAAGGATGGCGCCTAGCAAAATATGAATAGACCTTTCAGTTGTTGAGATAAAAAATTTTGAGATAAATTATTCATGCTATTGTTACAAGGAACTAATGAAAGCTATAAATGAAAATAGAAACTAGTATTGTATGAATGTTACATGAAGCAAGTGAGAGCGACGAAGTGAAATAAATTCCTTGGGCTACTGATATGGATACCAGTTGTCACCACATCGAAAACTTCACATAGGATCACACCACTGAACACAAACTTCACGAATTTGTGTAATGAAAGACACTGTAAATGCATGACACTGGCACTCTGGCCTCATACTGGACATATGATTGTGAACTGTGATAATAACGGACAGTGGGCTGCGCACACATACTTCACAAGCTAAACACTGTGCAGATGCTGACTGACAATAATGTTGCTATGCAGTTACAGCAAGCACTTTGTTAGGAGAGAAAACTTATATTTGTATGGGTTAAAAGAAGCTGACATGCCCATATAAATTGATAACCATTCAGGATAACTCCAGTGGCCATGGTTATGCCCATACTGGCTGGGATCATCAAACCACAAAAAGGGAAATAGGCTCAGCCACTGTGTACCTCCATACGATAGTTCACAACGGGGAAAATTTTCCTCTCTTTTCCTTCCTTATATATAGCATGAAACAAAGTAAGAAATACTCTCTTCAGTTTATTAATCCATGTATCTTCACTCTTTTGTTTCGAGAAATGGTAGCGTATGGAGATACGCTTTGATCCTTTGTACCAGCATCGTTAAGAATGTGTATTTTGTGATGCAAATTATGTTTATTGACCTTGAATGTAATTATGTTAAAGGTCTGTTGATACTGGTATCAGTTAAAGTTCACCCAAGATTGTGCACAGGTTCATAAATTACCTTCAGTTATTTTCAACTCTTCATACCAATCAATTTTTTCAATTATTCAAACCATTATTAATCCATTTCCACATCACTACTCATGTGCTATAGCATTTGTGGTGCTCCTTTGTCTGTTTGAAGTCTTACTGTCAAAACCAAAAACTGAGAGTCACATTAAGTACATCAAAGAAATAATACAGAATTGTGAATGAAGCAGCATGAAGTATGGCATCCACTGAACTGAAACACTTGCTCTGCCTCAGTTCTTCACTTGCATACATATTCTACCTGAGTCACTATATGTTTTAAAAAAACTCTACTGTCTGATGACAAAAAATTTATTTAACAGCACATGAGTCACCCTTTGAGATGTGATGTTCCTGTTGTTTTAAAATACATTATTTGTTCTTAAAATGATATCGGCTTAGAAAAATACCAAGTAGATTGTTTACAGTGGGTTCCTGAAGAAACAATGTTATGAAAATGTGGGAATTTCATGTAAGTTTTTGTTGGAATATTATTATTATTATTATTTTTAGGACACAATAATGAACACCACACATTTCTTTGTTCAATATAAAAGAGAGGGGGGGGGGGGGACCTGTTTACAGTAGGTTCACAGAATTTTGTTGTGGTTGTGCTTCCTTGAGCTGTGCATTTCTTATAGGTCAATCTAAATTGACTGTCATTCCTAAAATCATTGCTGCTGTGTGCAACATGATTTAGCACGTGACCAATAGTGACATAGAGGTACCCTTAAGCACATCAAAGACTGGAGTACATTCAATTCTGTATGAACATTCAGCACTGAAAAAGTTTGTTTCCTGGATCTTCCTGCACATTTTAAATGAAGCTTTTCTCTCTCTCTCTTTCTCTCTCTCTCTTTTTTCTTGATGCTTGTTCCAATTGGTGTAAGGAATACTCAATATGTTTGACTGCGGAAATGCAAAGTCCATATACAACAACATAACAGGTGGTGGAACTTGGATAGAAAAATAAATACCTAAAAATAAGCAGCAAACAACTGTCTGAGTGTGTTGAGATGAACTGACACTGGCAAAAGTAGTTTGTTTGTGAAGTACTTCCAAGAAAATACTTTTTCTTGTGTCACAACCATTGCTCCAGAGGACTTGAGAGTCCTCAGTGGTATAAAACAGCTTCTTTGCCGCAAGTCACTGATGAAATCAAAAAGAAAAATTAGAAAATATTGCATCATTCTTCATCTCAACAATGCCAGCTGTCACACAGCATGTCAAACAGCTGATCGAGAAAAACATTTAATTAATGATTCACAGCCAGTATTCACCTGATTCATTGTCCGTCAACTTCTCTTTGTTCTGTTATGTCTTACAAGAAATGCATCTAGAGTGATTTTCATCACCCCATGAAGCTGTAAAATTCTCCCAAAACCATATTTTTGGGTATCAGCGTCAGAGTGGAAACATGTTTCCAGGATTGATTTGAACACTTGAACAGTGTGTAAGTTTTACAGACTAATAACTGAGAAACAATAAAACAGTTAATACAAAAAAGTTTTATTTCCTTGTTTTTGTGACAACTTAAAAGGTAGCATCCATACCAATTTGTTCAATCATCGTGATTTGTAGTTCGCATCAATGAGGAGAGACTTTAGAAATGAGCAGTGACATGAACTATACATTAACAACAGAGAAGCAACTCTTAGAAACTCAGCCTGTACACTATATTAACAACGAATTATCACTGTGCTGCTTTATAATATTCGCTCTTACATCAGCTAAATGAAAGCTAGTTGGTTTGCATCATAGTAACTACTTTGGGGGAAAAAAGAAATTGCATCTGCTTTCTGGGTCATATTATAAGTTGCTGTGTATCTTCTATAGGTAGTTCAGTATTGAGTTGAATGGAATGGTAAATTTTCAAAACATGACTGAGGTCTCTTTACAGTAAACTACTAAGCACATCGGACAAAAAACAAATCACCTCTGGAGGCATCACGCTAATAACTTATAACTAGCCTTCATAATCACCTCAATTCACCAATGAGTCATTTGTGGTGTAAATTCAAGGACATTGAATTGAATTTTATTTGATCCTGTAAGATTACAGTGTGTACAGTAAATGTATGTGTAATATAGGACATGTCAAAGTGTTAACACTTCTTATCACTTATTTTTCTACACCTTTAGCTTACATTTTTACATTACTGATAATGAGTAACAATATAAACAAATTTAATGGCATAAGTATTCTGCAACACTGTAAAACTCTTTTTCAGTGAGATAGTCTTTAAGTTTCTTTGGAAAGTCATTGTGAAGTACACTATCTTTCAGGGTTTTGGGCAGACTTCTTAGTAGTATGATACCAAAGTACTGGGGTCCTTTTTCTAGCATTGCCAGTCGGTGGGGTATGCTCCTTACTTCATTCTTCTTTCTTGTATTGTGGGTGTGTACACTAGCATTTGTAATCCAGCCCTCACTACCTTTTGTGATGTACATTATTGTTTTGTATATATACAACGATGAAAAAGTTAAGATATTTAAATTCTTGAAACAGTTTCTGCATGTTTTAGAGGTCTTTCTTCTTAAAATGGTCCTAATTGCTTTTTTTTGTAATGTGAACACCCGTTTTGTCTCATGTTTGTTTGAGTTTCCCCACACAGTCACTCCATACTGTAAGTATGGTTCGAAAAGTCCATGACACACTGTACACAGAAGGTTCTTGTCTGAATACTGTGATAGCTGCATCATTAAGAATATGACAGAGCTCAGTTTCTTACAGACATTATTAATATGTTTTTTCCATTTCAGTTCATTATCCACAAGAATACCTAAGAATCTAGCAGATTCTACTTCTTCCAGCCTTGTTTCATCAACCTCCTTTTCCTTGTTTTTAAACACTGCATACATAGTCTTTTTTTAGACTTATAACCAGTTCATTTTCCAACAGCCATTGAGCTGTGACATTTGTAGATATGTATGCTCTTCTCTCAAGCTGTTCCATATTTTGGTCACTATTTAGTATTGTCATGTCATCAGCATACAATATTTTCTTTTCTTCCTCCTCAACACCTATATCATTAACAAATACACTCCTGGAAATCGAAAAAAGAACACATTGACACCGGTGTGTCAGACCCACCATACTTGCTCCGGACACTGCGAGAGGGCTGTACAAGCAATGATCACACGCACGGCACAGCGGACACACCAGGAACCGCGGTGCAGTTGACGGACTTTGAGCGAGGGCGTATAGTGGGCATGCGGGAGGCTGGGTGGACGTACCGCCGAATTGCTCAACACATGGGGCGTGAGGTCTCCACAGTACATCGATGTTGTCGCCAGTGGTCGGCGGAAGGTGCACGTGCCCGTTGACCTGGGACCGGACCGCAGCGACGCACGGATGCACGCCAAGACCGTAGGATCGTACGCAGTGCCGTAGGGAACCACACCGCCACTTCCCAGCAAATTAAGGACACTGTTGCTCCTGGGGTATCGGCGAGGACCATTCCCAACCGTCTCCATGAAGCTGGGCTACGGTCCCGCACACCGTTAGGCTGTCTTCCGCTCACGCCCCAACATCGTGCAGCCCGCCTCCAGTGGTGTCGCGACAGGCGTGAATGGAGGGACGAATGGAGACGTGTCGTCTTCAGCGATGAGAGTCGCTTCTGCCTTGGTGCCAATGATGGTCGTATGCGTGTTTGGCGCTGTGCAGGTGAGCGCCACAATCAGGACTGCATACGACCGAGGCACACAGGGCCAACACCCGGCATCATGGTGTGGGGAGCGATCTCCTACACTGGCCGTACACCTCTGGTGATCGTCGAGGGGACACTGAATAGTGCACGGTACATCCAAACCGTCATCAAACCCATCGTTCTACCATTCCTAGACTGGCAAGGGAACTTGCTGTTCCAACAGGACAATGCATGTCCGCATGTATCCCGTGCCACCCAACGTGCTCTAGAAGGTGTAAGTCAACTACCCTGGCCAGCAAGATCTCTGGATCTGTCCCCCATTGAGCATGTTTGGAACTGGATGAAGCGTCGTCTCACGCGGTCTGCACGTCCAGCACGAACGCCGGTCCAACTGAGGCGCCAGGTGGAAATGGCATGGCAAGCCGTTCCACAGGACTACATCCAGCATCTCTACGATCGTCTCCATGGGAGAATAGCAGCCTGCATTGCTGCGAAAGGTGGATATACACTGTACTAGTGCCGACATTGTGCATGCTCTGTTGCCTGTGTCTATGTGCCTGTGGTTCTGTCAGTGTGATCATGTGATGTATCTGACCCCAGGAATGTGTCAATAAAGTTTCCCCTTCCTGGGACAATGAATTCACGGTGTTCTTATTTCAATTTCCAGGAGTGTACATTAAATAACAATGGCCCCATTACCGAACCCTGCGGCACTCCATATTTGATGGATTTGGTTTCTGATTGGTACGAGTTTCCTAATGATACATACTGCTTGCGGTTGCACAAGTATGATTTTATCCATTCACCTGGTTGCCCCCGAATGCCATAGTTGCTTAATTTTTGTATCAGCATTTCATGGTCAATGGTGTCAAATGCCTTTGAAAGATCCAGAAACGTTGCAGAGACAACCTTTTTCTCATCCTAGGACTGTAAAATGTGTTCTGTTAGACTGACAATTGCTGATTCTGTAGATTTACCCTTTCTGAAACCATGTTGTGTGGGCATGAGAATGTTATGTTTGTCCAAATAGTTAACTAATCTGGTATACATAAGCATTTCTAGGATTTTTGAGAAACCTGATATCAGTGAAACTGGTCTGTAGTTGTTGGGATCATCCCTACACCCTTTCTTGTACATCATGGAAGATGGGGCAGAAATTAGAAACATTCTGCTAAACGATCTATGGAACATGTAAAAATAGATCTTTACACAGTGTCAGTACTAGTAAAAAGAACAACGTACATAAAGACCTACAACCACCACTTACCTTGCTCCAAAACGGGGCCCAGTATTCAAGAATACACGTTTTCCATAAATTGTGAGCAACCATTAAAAGTTTGGTTTTAGACAAAACATAGTTTAAACAGAGTTTGGTAGACTTTTTGGTTGGCAATTCTTACTCTATAGGTGAATATCTTAACAGGGACTGTTAGATTTCAGTTTTGGCAGCACTTGGTACAACAGTCAAGACTAGGTATTTTGTGAATCTTCACGATAAATGATAACAGTCAAACAGTTACAGGATAAAGATTTATGGAAATCCTTGACCATGGTTTCGGTATATCTAAATATGTCTTCATCAGAAGCAAAAATAAACCTGAACAGGAAGACACCTTCATTAGCAAAAAACTTAGCAACATAACTGAGATAGGAGAAGAAAACAAGCACTTACTTATAGCTTTAAGTAACCATGAAAATTACCAAAGTGTTACAAGCACAAAAACTTTCAGTCACTCACTAAAATCACATCCTGCAGTGGAGATGCATAAAACAATCATGCCAAAGGCGTTGTCAGTAGTTAAAATTAAAATATTGCCTCCATCTGTACAGCATATGCGAACTCGGCATATTATCCGTACTTAGCCTGTGAACTAGCGTGAAGAAGGTGTGGAAGCATTAGGGCAGACAGTTTCATTGAGAGAGAGCACTTGTGGCATGCACGAGACACTCGCGAACATTAAAACCCAGGGATACATGCTCATGCGCATCAAAATTTTAAAGGTTGTGCTAGTTCAAACCCAATAAATAAAACATATCTGAAGCAATATGGTAACAGAGTTGCCTTTTCTGTACATAATAGCTTGAAACAAAGAGTGATTCATACTATTGGGGCACGGGAAGAACTTGCACTAAATCTGGAGTTTACAAAATTACTTGTAACGACTGCCCCAATTACTATGTTGGACAGACAGGTAGACCCCTTAAAGTAAGATATAAAGAACACATGCTAGGTAAAAATGGGGAAAACATGTACAATTTCACATTTGCTGAACATCTATTGCTCTTACAGCATATGCCACGTAAATTGGATGATGTAGAATTGCTACATGAAGTGAGTAAAGGTTACAAACTAGACCTGTTTGAGGAATTAGAAATTTTCACACATCTATCTCAGAAAGATGGATTTATTCTTAATGAACAGGGGCAGCTTAGAAACAAAAATTTTTTGTATAGTTTCAAACCCCTTCTTGCTCTAACGTAATATAGTTTGGCTGACTAGAAGCTAGTTTTCTCATTTATTGATGCTGGTGAGACGCTCCTTTCCTGTCTTTTTGGAATTTTACGTATTGTTGATGATTACTGTTCGCAGTTCTCAATGTGTATGTGTGGTTTAAATGATTCTGTTATGTTTTTTATTCATGGCGACAGATGGTTTCGATTTACTACAACATTTTGTTCGTTTTTCCTAGTATGTATCCTAGTCTTTAATCTGCGCAAAATTCTCATGCATAACACTAGTGCCCTCTCTTGTTAGATATGTTCCTTAGTGCAAGCTTCACCTGCCTGACACTAAGAGTCAGGCAAATTGGTGTTGATATGTCTGCTTGTGTCTGTGTATGTATGGATGGATATGTGTGTGTGAGTGTGTGTGTGCGAGTATATACCTATCCTTTTTTCCCCCTAAGGTAAGTCTTTCCGCTCCCGGGATTGGAATGACTCCTTACCCTCTCCCTTAAAACCCACATCCTTTCATCTTTCCTTTTCCTTCTCTCTTTCCTGACGAAGCAGCCGCCGGTTGCGAAAGCTTGAAATTCTGTGTGTGCTTTCACAACCAACGGTTGTTTCTTCAGGAAAGAGGGAAGGAGAGGGAAAGACGAAAGGATGTGGGTTTTAAGGGAGAGGGTAAGGAGTCATTCCAATCCCGGGAGCGGAAAGACTTATCTTAGGGGGAAAAAAGGACAGGTATACACTCGCACACACACACACACACACACACACACACACACACATCCATCCGCACATACACAGACACAAGCAAACATTTGTAAAGGCAAAGCGTTTGGGCAGAGATGTCAGTCGAGGCGGAAGTACAGAGGCAAAGATGTTGTTGAAAGACAGGTGAGGTATGAGCGGCGGCAACTTGAAATTAGTGGAGGTTGAGGCCTGCCGGATAACAAGAAGAGAGTATATTTTGAAAGGCAAGTTCCCTTCTCCGGTGTTCTGACAGGTTGATGTTAGCGGGAAGTATCCACATAACCCGGACAGTGTAACACTGTGCCAACATGTGCTGGCCACCAAGGCATGTTTAGCCACAGGGTGATCCTCATCACCAACAAGCACTGTCTGCCTGTGTCCATTCATGAGAATGGGCAGTTTGTTGCTGGTCATTTCGTCTTTCCCTCTCCTTCCCTCTTTTCTGAGGAAACAACCGTTGGTTGCGAAAGCTTGAATTTTGTGTGTATGTTTGTGCTTGTTTGTGTATCTATTGACCTGCCAGCGCTTTTGTTTGGTAAGTCACATCAACTTTGTTTTTATATTAAAAATAAAGATTCCAAGACTTACCAAGCGGGAAAGCGCCGGCAGACAGGCACATGAACAAAACACACAAACACACACACAGAATTACGAGCTTTCGCAACTGGCAGTTGCTTCGTCAGGAAGGAAGGAAGGAGAGGGAAAAATGAAAGGGTGTGGGTTTTAAGGGAGAGGGTAAGGAGTCATTCCAATCCCGGGAGCGGAAAGACTTCCCTTAGGGGAAAAAAAGGACAGGTGTACACTCGCACACACACACACATATCCATCCGCACATACACAGACACAAGCAGACATATTTGCCTTTAAATATGTCTGCTTGTGTCTGTGTATGTGCGGATGGATATGTGTGTGTGTGTGTGCGAGTGTACACCTGTCCTTTTTTTCCCCTAAGGGAAGTCTTTCCGCTCCCGGGATTGGAATGACTCCTTACCCTCTCCCTTAAAACCCACACCCTTTCATTTTTCCCTCTCCTTCCTTCCTTCCTGACGAAGCAACTGCCAGTTGCGAAAGCTCGTAATTCTGTGTGTGTGTTTGTGTGTTTTGTTCATGTGCCTGTCTGCCGGCGCTTTCCCGCTTGGTAAGTCTTGGAATCTTTATTTTTAATATATTTTTCCCATGTGGAAGTTTCTTTCTGTTTTATTTACAACTTTGTTTTTAGATATATATTTCCCACGTGGAATATATATAAAATAGAAAGAAACTTCCACATGAGAAAAATATATTAAAAACAAAGATTCCAAGACTTACCAAGCGGGAAAGCGCCGGTAGATAGGCACAATGAATAAAACAGACAAACACACACACAGAATTTGAGATTTCGCAACCGGCGGCTGCTTCGTCAGGAAAGAGGGAAGGAAAATGAAAGATGAAAGGATGTGGGTTTTAAGGGAGAGGGTAAGGAGTCATTCCAATCCTGGGAGCGGAAAGACTTACCTTAGGGGGAAATCTTTGTTTTTAATATATATATCAATCCCGGGAGCGGAAAAACTTACCTTAGGGGGAAAAAAGGATAGGTATATACTCGCGCGCGCGCACACACACACACACACACACACACACACACACACACACACACACACACATATCCATCCATACATACACAGACACAAGCAGACATATTATATTAGCAGACAAAAGGATAGGTATATACTCGCGCGCGCGCGCGCACACACACACACACACACACACACACACACACACACACACACATATCCATCCATACATACACAGACATATTATATTAGCAGACATTATATGTCTGCTTGTGTCTGTGTATGTATGGATGGATATGTGTGTGTGTGTGTGTGTGTGTGTGTGTGTGTGCGTGTGTGCGCGCGAGTGTACACTTGTCCTTTTTTTCCCCCCTAAGGGAAGTCTTTCCGCTCCCGGGATTGGAATGACTCCTTACCCTCTCCCTTAAAACCCACATCCTTTCGTCTTTCCCTCTTTCCTGAAGAAGCAACCGTCGGTTGCGAAAGCTAGAAATTCTGTGTGTGTGTTTGTGTGTTTTATTTATTGTGCCTGTCTACCAGTGCTTTCCCACTTGGTAAGTCTTAGAATCTTTGTTTTTAATATATTTTTCCCATGTGGAAGTTTCTTTCTATTTTATTTACATCATATATATTAAAAACAAATGTGTGCTTGTGTCTGTGTATGTGCGGATGGATATGTGTGTGTGTGTGTGTGTGTGTGTGTGTGTGTGTGTGTGTGTGTGTGCGAGTGTGCATCTGTCCTTTTTTCCCCCTAAGGTAAGTCTTTCCGCTCCCGGGATTGGAATGACTCCTTACCCTCTCCCTTAAAACCCACATCCTTTCGTCTTTCCCTCTCCTTCCCTCTTTCCTGAAGAAGCAACCGTCGGTTGCGAAAGCTAGAAATTCTGTGTGTGTGTTTTATTCATTGTGCTTATCTACCAAGACTTACCAGGCGGGAAAGTGCCGGTAGATAGGCACAATGAATATAAGCCAAATAGGGGTTGAGTTTCCAAAGCCACTGAAATACACAGAGATGTCAAATAGCAATTTTTCATGGATTTGTCTTTCTTCAATACTGATTTATTTTCAAAAACAATTTTCACCTACTGTTTTTACCCTCATATGGGTTAAATTTCCAAAAATGCTTGAACACAGAAGTCTTTATTTCTGACCAAGACACCAAACATGAATTTTCGTTGGTGTAGGCTAAAAATTGCCTTAACAGTGATGTATTTTCATAAAAACTTTCATCCCCTATTTTACCCCCTTAGGGATGGAATTTCAAAAAACCCTTTATAAACAAAGCCTATGGTATAAATCAACACCGTCTGCAAGTTTCAAGATTAGAGTACACAACTCCACTCTGACTCTAGGCAAGAAGGTCAAGTCAGCATTTTTGTCCTGTGTTATGGTTATGCAAATCACAATTTGCTTGAAATTAATTTTTATTATCGGCAACAGGGACCATTAACGAGTGAATGTGTTGGGTGGAGAGAGTAAAAATTTCAAGAACCTTAAAGAGACACCTGCAAGATGGGTAGTTTTCTGCTTCAGAGAATATTCTTACTGCTCACTTCTGCTGAATAAATACTTTAATTAGTTTATCAAACAATGGAAAATCCAGGATGGAATTAACAATATTATGAAAAGAAAAGTTGCTACCCTTCATGTAGCGAAGTTGCTGAGTCGCAGCAGATGGGCACAATAAAAAGACTGTCACAAATATAGTTTTCAGCCAGTAAGGCCTTCGTCAAAATTAGATGACAGACACACGCAAACACACACACACACACACACACACACACACACACACACACACACACACACTCCTCCCGACCTTGTCCAAAAACAAATCTCCCATGACTTATCTTTCCAGTCTCCCACCACCTCACAAAGCCTCACTTTCTGGCCACAGAGAAGCATTCCCCTTGTAACTCAGTACCACCCAGGACTGGAGCATTTGAATTATATTCTCCGTCAGGTTTTCAACTACTTCTCATTGTGCCCTGCAACGAGAAATGTCTTGCCTACTATCCTTCCCACTCCTCCCACAGTGGTATTGTGTTTTCCACTGAACCTACACAATATAATCGTCCATCCCTACACAATCCCTGCTCCCAACCCTTTACCTCATGGCTCATACCCCTGTAATAGGCCTAGATGCAAGACCTGTCCCATATATCCTCTGACCATCACCTACTCCAGTCCGGTCACAAACATCACCTATCCCATCAAAGGCAGGGCTACTTGTGAAACCACTCATGTGATCTACATGCTGAGCTACTACCACTGTGCTGAATTACATGTGAGCATGGTAACCTGGAAGTTGTCTGTCTGCATGAATGGCCACCAAGAAACAACATTGTCCTTTCCCATCCAGCTCTTTCTCTGTTCCCATTCCACCATCACACCCAATCTTTTTACTTCTCTCCATTTCTGCAATCGCCACCCTTCCCACCTCTCTGCTGCCTCCGTCTAATCTCCTGACTGCACATAGCTGCCCTGCTCTCCTTCCACCTTGTCCCTGTGCACTCCCCAACATCACATCACTGTCCGCCACACCTACCCTTCTATTCCCCCCCCCCCCCCCCCTACCCCACCCCAGCCTCCTCCTTACCCGCACCCAGCCCTGTTACGCCCATCATGCACTTGTGCTGTCATTTATTTGAGACTGCAGTGATGTGTGTGTTGCATTTGTGTTAGTGTGTATGTGTGTGTGTGTGTGTGTGTGTGTGTGTGTGTGTGTGTGTGTGAGGGTCTGTCTCCTAATTTTGATGAAGGCCTCACTGGCCGAAAGCTATATTTGTGACAGTTTTTTATTGTCCCATCTGCGACTCAGCATCTGTGCTTTAATTTCTTTAGATGCATTTTCCCAGAAATAATGCCACAAAACAATAGGTAGGGAAAATATTCGGAATAACCCAACCCTCTTGTATTCAGTTCATCACAACAAGATATTTGAAAGAGCACAACACGTTGACCTGCACTTCTTGATTTATTTATCTTACTGTTGACTCCTTTTTAAATTGTTAGCCAGCTGGACCCCAAGGAATTTTACACAAAGTGTTTGATTTATTGTGTGACCAGTAATGTCTATGGTACAAGTAGGTCATTTTTTATGTGCTTGTAATTATTTAATATGAGTTTTTGTGAGATAAAACTTAAATGCTTTGCTGCAGACCAATCGTAGGCCAGTTCACCTATCAGGAAACATTGCAGTTTTTGAGCTGCCCTGTACAGTCATTGATAGGTTATTGATGCAGTTAGGAACAAAGTCAGATCCTGTTCTGATCCTTGTGTTCTGTTCTGCTATTCTAGGGCCAATATTTCTGTAAGACAATTTGTTAATGTGAACCTCTGCTTTCTTTATTGAAGGTGAGATTCCATTAATGCAAAAAGGATGATTTGTTGCCACAACATTTTAATTTGAGAAGTAGAATTTTGTGCTCCACATAACAAAAGGCTTTTGTAAGTAACACAGTATGTATCAACAGAACAAATTTTCTTGCTTAACTTTGCCAGCAATTCATTTATGATGTTTTGTATGACTTCCTCTGTGTAGAATCCTGCATAGAAATTGAGAGGCAGTTCATAAGTTATGCTCAGTTAAACTTCTGTCATAAGCCACTCCTTCAGACACTTCTGAAAAGAATGCAAGGAGTGAAATGTGTCTGTAATTAGACATCATTTGCTTAGCAATTGACTGATTATGGATATAGCTAAAGAGTAGCTCAATCAGGTCAGTGTAATACATTAACCTCTATTAGAAACACCACCATAACGAGCAATATCACCATTTCTGTTACCTGATAACCTGGTAAACTCTTTAGGTTTTGTATTTTTTTAAACTCATGTCTGTTCTTAGAGCACGCTGAATGTACTGAGACAAATCAAATGCATGTGTAATTAGTTGTGTATTAGTAAGTATAGTATTTTCTGTCACTATGAGGAACTAATTGAAAAAGAAATGATTGTGTGGAATTGATGGCTAAGAGTTCCCACATGGGGACGTTCAGCCGCCGAGTTGCAAGTCTTTTCAGTTGACACTGTATTGGGTTACTTGTGTGTCAGTGATGATGAGGACAATACAACACCCAGTCCCTAAGCAGAGAAAATCTCTGATCCAGCCAGGAATCGAACCCAGGCCCGCCATCTGGCATTCAGATGCACCAACCAATCAGCTAAGGGGGCTGACACTAATCATTTAATTTAGTACCCAATGCTTTCAATGTGTCATCATTTCTGCCATTGTTACTTTCTGGTAAATCAATGTCAAACACATCGCTGTATTTGTTTGTTTTGTCTTTAAATATTCTCCAAATTTAGTTTGCTTTGTTGGTGGAGGGTTTCATTTTTTGTGCACCTCTACCTCTACCTCTACCTCTACCTCTACCTCTACACCTCTACCTCTACACCTCTACCTCTACACCTCTACCTCTACACCTCCAACTCTACACCTCCACCTCTACACCTCCACCTCCACCTCTACCTCTACACCTCTACCTCTACACCTCTACCTATACACCTCTACCTCTACACCTCTACCTCTACACCTCTACCTCTACACCTCTACCTCTACACCTCTACCTCTACACCTCTACCTCTACCTCTACACCTCTACCTCTACCTCTCTACACCTCTACCTCTCTACACCTCTACCTCTCTACACCTCTACCTCTCTACACCTCTACCTCTCTACACCTCTACCTCTCTACACCTCTACCTCTCTACACCTCTACCTCTCTACACCTCTACCTCTCTACACCTCTACCTCTCTACACCTCTACCTCTCTACACCTCTACCTCTCTACACCTCTACCTCTCTACACCTCTACCTCTCTACACCTCTACCTCTCTACACCTCTACCTCTCTACACCTCTACCTCTACACCTCTACCTCTACACCTCTACCTCTACCTCTCTACACCTCTACCTCTCTACACCTCTACCTCTCTACACCTCTACCTCTCTACACCTCTACCTCTCTACACCTCTACCTCTCTACACCTCTACCTCTCTACACCTCTACCTCTCTACACCTCTACCTCTCTACACCTCTACCTCTCTACACCTCTACCTCTCTACACCTCTACCTCTACACCTCCACCTCTACCTCTACACCTCTACCTCTACACCTCTACCTCTACACCTCTACCTCTACACCTCTACCTCTACACCTCTACCTCTACACCTCTACCTCTACACCTCTACCTCTATACCTCTACCTCTATACCTCTACCTCTACCTCTACACCTCTACCTCTACACCTCTACCTCTACACCTCTACCTCTACACCTCTACCTCTACACCTCTACACCTCTACCTCTACATCTCTACCTCTACACCTCTACCTCTTTTCACAACATACTGAAGAAAAATGTGGTGACTGTTTCTGAGATACTCTGATGTTGTTTTGGATGCAATTTTATGACGGGGCATCTACTTTACATCTTCGGTCAATGATGTTACTTATGGTGCAAAATCCCAGCAGGGCATTAATCATCATGGTGAAACATGAGTGCACATGCAGTAATTAACTGTTGTTAGCTTGGCATGCTAATAACATCAAACTCAATAGAAAACAGATTGAGATGTTATAGGGATACAACAAGTGAAGGAATGAACTAATAGAATATGTGTACTTATGCCATTTGGTCATAATACCCCAAATCACATATTATTATTACATGATCTGGGGTAATGCTGTTTTAGCCTGTAACGAAATTACTACACAATGTACCTGACGTTCATCCCTGTAAATGGTTTTCTTATGTTGTAATTACATTTATTTTCTCACAGTATCAATAAATATCATGCCAAATAATTAAAAATGGAATGGAAATGCCATGTGGCTAGGGCCTCCCGCTGGGTAGACCGTTCACCAGGTTTAAGTCTTTCGAGTTGACGCCACTTCGGCAACTTGCCTGTCGATAATTAGTCCAAGATACTGGTGTTTGAGCATTTATTTTGGGATTTTTCTAAACAAGGAAGAAAAATAAAACCATGCCCTCATTTCTTATTAATACTAGAAGCATGGTATTTTTTGTATATCTAAACCCTTGGCAGCAGTCATATTCACTGCATTGGCAGAGCTACCAATTTTTCTATTTCAGTTCATTGTCACATGGCAAAAAACTTTGTTAATGAAGAGAACTATCAAATTGCAGTCACAAATTAGTTTCAGTTGTAGTTAACCTTTTTGTTTGTGATTTGATTCATTTTTGGAGAAGAATGCTATAGAGAGTAAAATTGTGATTTATCATGAAATGAGTCCCGAACGCAGGATCTCTTTGAGAGTACTTTCATATTTTCCACATACAGGTTTTCTACAGATGTCTTTGTTCTTGCATTTTGACATTCTCCACTGCCTTCTGCATTTATTATTTGCCTGTTTCTCTTCATTATTTTACCACTGCTGATTGTAGGAAATACTCTTTGGCATCTGCTTTCCACATATTCATGTCTTAGTTCTTCTCTGAGATGCTACAGAAACTGCTTGTAGCTGATAACTTTCCCTGTAACTGCTATGTAAAGAATCCATGCATTTGTTCCAGTGAAGTCTGACATACTGTATAAAATTTGTACTGACCATTTAAGTGAAACAGCTGTAACAGAATACTTTTTTGCCATCTGGGCCAGCATATCTATACAAATTTTTTCTTATAATAAAATTCGACATTTTCTGGAAAACAATTTGCATCATTTCCAACTTCTGAAGTTGAATGAAGTGTACTGAGAACAATGACATTTTTTCATTTTTCTATCCTTGATGAATGGACAAGATTGTGTCTTCCTGCTTCATCACAGTGGTTGAACGTAATGGCGCTTTCAACATTCTTACAGGTGTTTGTGTCACTCTTCTCAAATGGTTCACTGTAACAACTGGACTTGTATCTTCACTCTTCAATTTTTTAGCCAGATTCAAACATGTGGAAAAGTTATTTGTTGTATTCCTTCCTCTGCTAAGGAATGAAATGGTCAGTGTTCATCCTTTCACAGGTATGGAAATCGGTTCAGAAGATATTTGGTACCTACATCCACTGCTAAACAAAAACTGATACCCATTTATCTGACTTGCTAACAGTGCAGTGTGTAAATTTGCAACTGGCCGTTGTGACCATGAGTTCTTCATGACTCATTATGCTTTGTCTCAAAATCTATTTCTTGACACTGTATTGTAGAAGAACTGCCATTCCCAGCTTTTTGTCCACAAGCTATCAAATTTTGTTCACCTGCATGCGCGCACTCTCTCTCTCTCTCTCTCTCTCTCTCTCTCTCTCACTCACTCACTCACTCACTCACACACACACACACACACACACACACACACACACACACACATTCATGGACATACAAACTGCATTGAATGTACATAGCTCAGAAAGAGTATACTCCAGCTATTGTCTTCAAGTTACTTATGGGCTTTTGTTATTGTACACAGCTTTATGTATTTTACCATCCTGTCATCCACAAGCAGTTACCAAGAACTAACACAACTGTGAATTTTGATGTTTCTCTTCACATGCAGTGTTTGTCTTTTGCTTGTAGTCTATGCTGATGCATTCAAGATATGATCCAAAGTCACACATTCTGTCCTATCTTTTCTGAATTACAAATGGCCTAAAAAAAAGTGGTGATAGTAACTGAAACTCACCTCTTCCACCTTGTCTTACTCAGTTGTATCGATTGTATCCCTTTTCTGAATGATAGGCTGGTTTAGGCAGAGGTGTTTGTCTTGCAGCTGCAACAGAAATTGCTGTAGTTTCTCCAGATACATTTCAACTACTTTTCTTTGATTCAGCACAATCTGGAGAGTAATCATCATTGCTAGTTTCTACTTATGTTTCAGTTTTACTTCCTTTAGATTCTTGTTCTGAAAAGCACTGAAGATTTTCTAAGTATTCCATTACTTCCGTACATGAAAATTTACTTTTCTTTTTTTGTGAAGATGGGTCCCAACAGCTCGTAAATATTTAACAAAATGTTATAGTTCACCAAGAAGAGCTGATAATAAACACTTCTTTATTAACCAGTTTCAGTCTTCGGCGCATCATCAGGTGTCAAAATACACTTAAATGAACTTAGATGGCGATTTAAAACCTATGTCGCCAATTGGCATAAAAATTGTCATACTCACTGTTGTCAAGTAGTAAAATATAGTACATTGCCAGTAATAAAATGTACACTGTCAGTCTTCCTTTTATATGTAGAATCTAGTTCTAATATTCTGTGTAGAGGCATTCAGCACAATGGCGACTGCACATCTGATCGCTGTGATGCAGTAATCAGTTAAGAAGCTTTAGCATGCATTCTCACAGTCGTGCATTACAACTGAGCACCTGCTGTGCCTTCGGACACCAATAAAGAAACATTAAATAGTCAAAATTACTAGTGCCATGGTCCCTAGATACCGATCTTGTATAAATGATTCACAGAGTTCTTGCCACAACAGATTTGTATTCAGACTCGAGCTTTCAACAGCTTCTTCTGTCATCATTGTCAGAAGATTTCTGTAGGCTATCAGTTACTAGTTGGTCAAATTATGTCATGGAGACACCTCGAAATCATGGAACTTCTACCAGATATTTGTCAACGTCTGTGGCTAAAGAACATTGGTAGCAATGCTGATTTCATTAGCTGATGGATGCTTGTTGATTTCTCTCTTGCTTTCACCATGAAGTGCCCATTTCCTTGCTCCGCTAAGGGTGTCCCTGTTAAAGTTCCTGCTACATATTCCAATCTCAACACCTTTGATGACTGAATCCCAGTAGGTAGATGCATAGGACAATATTTTCATTTTATCAAACATAACTGTATATTATACATATCTGACATGGTAAGAACTCTGTGAAGCCTTTATTAAGAATGACACCACAAAAAAGTAAACTGTAATAGTTACATGCCAGTAATTTCTGCAGTGCAGTCTGGTTGCAAAAAAAATAAAAGTTACAAAATTCTGAAGCTTTACAAAAAGATATTGTTGTTATAGCCAGATAAAATTTTAGAGTGGTCAATTTGACCACTTCTTTAGCTGTATTGTTAATCCGTGTTTGAAAAAAAGTATTTTAGTTTGACTTTTTAAGTAAACTAATTTATTTGTGGCAAATTCTAGAAGCAGTCATGTGTTTGGGTTTGGGTGTCTTAGTGTTTAGGACAGAATGTAAAAATAAATACATTATAAAAGAGACATGTGGATTGAACCTTCTTTTTGAAAATCTGTTTCAGTCTTTGGAGCAGGTTATGATGTCTACAAGAGAGCCGTTGGAGTGGCATTTCAAGCAGCTAGATCATGCTGTTGGTCTCAGTTTCAAAGGTATTTTGCAGAACTGTTACCCTTCACTGATAGTTGTTTGTATTTTGCATTTATTTTGTTACAGCTTCCCTCTAACCATTGACATGAATGAAATTTTGTTTTTCCTTTGCTGGTATATACTGTGCAATAACAAATATCAACTAAACCTATTAAATATTTTGCTTACACGTATCTTTAAAGTAGTGTTGTTGTGCGTATTTTGTTCAAAAGAATAAAATATAATACCAATGCTTCTTCAAATTACTGGTTTTCAACAACTTACCACCAACAAAAATTCAGTATGAGTTCAGACACACTGTTAAATCTCTTCAAGATGATACATCAGTCCCAAAACTACAATTATAGAGACTGAGAATGTACACAGTATGGTACTGAATAATTAGGGATTAAAGATATTTGAAATTTATCTGAGTATAAGACGACTCTGAATATAATATGACCCTCTCTCCCTCTCTCTCTCTCTCTCTCTCTCTCTCTCTCTCTCTCTCTCTCTCTCTCTCTCTCTCTCTCTCTCTCTCTTTAGAAAAAAAAAGGCTCCTTGGAAAAATTTTATTTTCAACATTGTGTGGCTAAACAAAATTACAAACTGTTTTAATAATATAAATTAACTTCCTTAAAAAGTTAACATTTAACTATTCTGAGCTTTTTCCATTTAATGATTATTTTGATAGTAAAAGAAGAAATAAGATAAACAAAAAGAAATGATTTACCTTCATTTTTATTTTCACTTCCTTTTTTAGCTTACTATATCTGTTGGATTGATATGTTTCATTACCTTCATCACTATAACACAATCTTCATTCATAATCCTACTGTCATTTCTTCCTTCTTGACTCTCCTCCCATAGTATGTCATCTTCTGAGCCATCCATAGCATATGGTATGCAGTAATTTTGGAATCCTTTCATAATAGATTCACTTGAGATTCTGCCCCAGACAGAAAGGATCCACTGGCCCAGTATGGATACCGAGGGTCCTTTAACTTCCCCCTTGGAGTGAGAGCACAATCTCCTAGAAGAAGCCACTTGCTGTAAATCTGTTGCAGGTGGACCTTGAAAGATCAATTCTCAACATCCATTAATTTAAGTGGTGAGGTCATGTCGCCGGGAATTATCACCAGGTCTACGTTGTTCTTTGCTATCAAATCCTGAACTTCCTCGGTGAGGTGTCCCCAAAATAATTCAGCACTAACGTTTTACTTCTGTTAAGCAAAGAGCCTTGTATTCTGTTCCAAATAATCTGCAAGCAATCTAGCATCAGATCATTTGTCATCCATCCCTTTTCAGCATCTAAACATAAGCACTGCACGCCATTTTTCATTCATTATCATTTTCTTGCAAAGAATCACATTGGGAAGAGCTTCCTTCCATCTGCTAGCCAACTCAGCATTGCCATTATTCTGGACTTTTCATTGCCAGAGGTCCTTATATTTTTATTGTCCTTCTCATCAACAGTAACATTTGACAGGATATCAAAATAAGCAGATGTCTAATCAGCGATGTGCATATGACATAGCAAATAGTCAATCCATTTGCTAAGATTGAATATATGACACTTATATGCAATTTTTTTTTTGTCATACACTATGGGAAGTCACTGATATAGTGAAATTTTGCATCGTAATGTAAGCCATTTCAATTTGTTATCCTCACATTCCAGCTAGTACTTGCTTTGAATTCTGCGATGCGCGCAGTTGAAAAATTGTTCTTTATTATCAGTGACATCATTTGAATAATTTCTTGACTAATTGGAACACGTTCATTGTGTTTCTCTTTCATGCCTGAACAACCTGCTGTTCCAAATCATGAAGTCTCTGCTTTGGTCTCTCTAGTATGCAAAACTGACATTCTTTAATTTATTTTTTATCTGACACCACCTACGGCTATTCACTTTGATGACACCAAATTTTCTTCCTGCTACACAATTTGTTGTGGCCTCTGCTTCATGAATCACTATTAACTTAAAATGAGTGTCACATAGTCTGTGTGAACCATTTGGGTACTGCAGACGTTTAGATTAGTGACACCTGAGTTTCTCCTGGCATATACAATTTTCAAACAACTTACGGGTATTCAGCCAGGTAATGTTAACAGCAGGAGCACACCCCGCCGAAATATCAGCGGTCGCTGTTAATATTACCTGGATGAATTCCTGTAAGTTGTTTAAAAATTTTACATTAGTGTTTCTCAGCTGACTCATAGCTGTAATTTGCCTCCATTATCAATTCCTACAATTTACAAGTCTTACAGCACTGACAGTATAAGCATACTGAGTGAAAAATATGTTGTCCCTTAAGCTTCCTACAGCTGAATTGGCAGAAATTGTACAACTTCAGATTAATGTCATAGCCAAAATTGGAAATCAGCAGTGCTGTAGGACAGAGGCAATTTTAAGAGCCCCACATAAGCAATAGAAAATGTGGCATATGCAGAAATAAACATCCAAATATTTTTGACAAGCAAGAATATGTCATTGTTGCTTGTGAGCTGTGTTATTAGTGACCTGTGTAACCACAATTTGTGGAGGCATAATACTGTTTATATATTAATTTTATACATTAACTTAATTTGTGTGGCCATATTTTCCATAGTTACTGTGTAAATACTGATGGTATATTAAATCCATCTATAAGAAAATGCATATTTTGCCATCATACATGTTTTATTGGAATAAAACATCATCAGTGGTCTGTAATGGAAGATATGTAAATGTGGCTTGCTTTCCAGATCAGTATTTTATGTCCGATTTTCACTCACATCAGGAAACACTATTTGCTTGCATGCTTTAGGTGTATTCCTTTCTTTCCCCCAAACTAGGAAATGCGTCTAATCCCAAATTGCTTTGTGGTAGTGCATTGTGTTGCATTTTACATCAAGAAGTGCATAGTTCTGGAAAGCAGTGTGGATTTAGGCTGAAATCAACAGTGGCTAATGAAGGAATACCTTGAAAACATGCAAGCAGGTGCCATTTCCTGATGTGAGCAAAAATCAGACATAAAATACCATAAGTAACAAACCGTTTTTTGATCTGGAAAGCGAGCACCATTGATAATGTTTTGTTTCAATAAAACGAAACATATTTGGTAACAAAATACACATTTTTTGTAGTTGCAGAGAGAGAGATTTAAAATACCTTCAATATGAGACATTAACCATCATTATTTTAATCTTGTTGCATGCATAGTGTTCTGTGATATGATTAGCTGATGAGATCAAGTGTCTTGTTCTGCAACTGACTGATAGAAGCAAAGCAGGCAGCCACTACCTTGATGTCATTGCTCATGTGGCTAACAAGTGCTGTAGTTGAAAGTTTTCATATTTACGCTTGATTATTACGAAAATATGCAGTTTCAGTGATACATCACATTAAAGATTTATCCAAAAGACATTTTGTTTTGCTAAACTGGCAGAAGCTACTCTGGTATATAAAATCTTTACTTAATGGATTACATGGGGACCTCAGCAGCAGTTTTGTTGGTCCACAACCACAATAAGTTGGCGATTTCTGTGGTGGTTGTTGGGAATGGCAGGAGGCAAACATTGCCCTACATTAGGTCTGGAGGAGCATGAGAGGAAGGCAGCATTGGCTGCTTGTTGCAGGACTGGCACTGTTACCTGTATCAATGTGCACAGTAAAACAGTATAACCCCACTTTTACGTTCCCTGAATTAATGTTTTCCCGCTACTTACGACATTTTTTATTGGTCCCCTATGCCCACAATGGTAATTTGCACCTGATTTTGTGTCAACATATTTATGATTTTCCCGTGATTTATGCATTACAAAAAAATGTTTGTGGAGAAAAGGATAACGCTGGCATGATGTTGGCCGTCAGGTAGTATTTACAAATGTTGCGTGGTTAAGTTTCTTGACACCATTGCACTGTACTGAGTGGATTTGAACCAGTAAATGTGTAAAAGTTGGAACAGTTCATGCCATATCTCCCGCTGCTGCCAAGATCTACTTTGCTTGGGAGTAACTAGGTTTGTTCGAATGAAGATATCATGACCAGTCACAACCATTTCCAAACTGTCTCTACTGCGCAAATGCAGTTTCGTGATTTTTGTGATCATCATGACACCTTTGTCAAACAATATTTAGTGTGTTTCGGAGTATGGCTACTTGGGGCACTAGTTTACAGTATCATTCACTTTGCATTGCTCAGATGTTTGTAGTGCAAACACAGCACTGGTTACGTATTTTATTCATGCTGAGCAAAACATGTTTCAAGATTTTATCCTCTTTGTTAAGTGCAGTATTTATGAATGTATTTTTTATGACGTTACACAAACAATGTGAGTGATGGTTTGTGTGTGTGTGTGTGTGTGTGTGTGTGTGTGTGTGTGTGTGTGGTTTTCTACATAATTGATGAGGCACAGTACCTGATAACCTCAAAAAGATGACTACAGTGCAAGAGACACAGAAGAACATATATTCAGACACCACACAAAATACTTATTTACATATTTGCACTTGACAACGAGAAAAAATTCTCTAAACGTGTCGTGCTAAGCATGAAAAAATACAAAAATAGAGCAGTATTTTATTACTTAAATAATGAATGACATCTGCAGGCTTACAAAAACATTGACTGTGACATATGAAATTAAGACAAACGTTCCGGCTTCCCAGACAGTTGTCAGTTCCAGTTACATTAGTGGTTTTTATTTGATAATATACCTTCATAGATAACAAACAAGTTCCTGACAAGTCTTTTAATGCCTGTTATGTACATATATATAAAATGCACGTGAGTATCTTATATGTAACATTTATAGCTTAAAATGTTATTTCCTACATTTTGCATTTTCCTGTGTTTTACACCATTTCTCTTAAGTACCTTGAAAAGGGTAAAAACGGGGTTTCACTTATTTCACATCTAGGGACAGCTTAACATTGCTCACACTTGGAGAAAGCTGAATAATTTTTGACTAGTGCTGATTTTGTCCATTTCTGGCAGCACCAGTAAAATCGTCAAGTTGTTATGGATGAGCAGTAGTTTAATCTGTGAATGTAAGATGACCCCATATTTTTTGAATGAATGGATTTGGGGGAGAAAACCTCTTCTTGTAATTGGATAAATTCAGTAACTGATAAACTAAAAGAAGTCGAGCAACAAGATTCCTTAGCACCATAACTATTCTCAGCATATCTATAACATATTTTCAAGTCCCTAATCTGGAAAAAAGAAGAAAGAGTTCATATTAACCATCTCCATTTCTCTGATGTCATTGTATTGTTGGGCTTTAATACACATAAAAGTCAACAATGAATGGAATAAATTTAGTTGGGAAGCGGGCCTAAGAATCAGTTTTGGTAAAACTACAAATGTAATGTCAACACATCAGAAAGGAAAACAATACAGATTAGAAGTGATGTTATAGAAAAAGTTGATGATACACTCCTGCAAATGGAAAAATTAACACATTGACACCGGTGTGTCAGACCCACCATACTTGCTCCGGACACTGCGAGAGGGCTGTACAAGCAATGATCACATGCACGGCACAGCGGACACACCAGGAACCGCGGTGTTGGCCGTCGAATGGCGCTAGCTGCGCAGCATTTGTGCACCGCCGCCGTCAGTGTCAGCCAGTTTGCCGTGGTATACGGAGCTCCATCGCAGTCTTTAACACTGGTAGCATGCCGCGACAGCATGGACGTGAACCGTATATGCAGTTGACGGACTTTGAGCAAGGGCGTATAGTGGGCATGCGGGAGGCCGGGTGGACGTACCGCCGAATTGCTCAACACGTGGGGTGTGAGGTCTCCACAGTACATCGATGTTGTCTCCAGTGGTCGGCGGAAGGTGCACGTGCCCGTCGACCTGGGACCGGACCACAGCGACGCACGGATGCACGCCAAGACCATAGGATCCTACGAAGTGCCGTAGGGGACCGCACCGCCACTTCCCAGCAAATTAGGGACACTGTTGCTCCTGGGGTATCGGCGAGGACCATTCGCAACCATCTCCATGAAGCTGGGCTACGGTCCCGCACACCGTTAGGCCGTCTTCCGCTCACGCCCCAACATCGTGCAGCCCGCCTCCAGTGGTGTCGCGACAGGCGTGAATGGAGGGACGAATGGAGACGTGTCGTCTTCAGCGATGAGAGTCGCTTCTGCCTTGGTGCCAATGATGGTCGTATGCGTGTTTGGCACCGTGCAGGTGAGCGCCACAATCAGGACTGCATACGACCGAGGCACACAGGGCCAACACCCGGCATCATGGTGTGGGGAGCGATCTCCTACACTGGCCGTACACCTCTGGTGATCGTCGAGGGGACACTGAATAGTGCACGGTACATCCAAACCGTCATCAAACTCATCGTTCTACCATTCCTAGACTGGCAAGGGAACTTGCTGTTCCAACAGGACAATGCACATCTGCATGTATCCCGTGCCACCCAATGTGCTGTAGAAGGTGTAAGTCAACTACCCTGGCCAGCAAGATCTCTGGATCTGTCCCCCATTTAGCATGTTTGGGACTGGATGAAGCGTCTTCTCACGCGGTCTGCACGTCCAGCACGAACGCTGGTCCAACTGAGGCGCCAGGTGGAAATGGCATGGCAAGCCGTTCCACAGGACTACATCCAGCATCTCTACGATCGTCTCCATGGGAGAATAGCAGCCTGCATTGCTGCGAAAGGTGGATATACACTGTACTAGTGCCGACATCGTGCATGCTCTGTTGCCTGTGTCTATGTGCCTGTGGTTCTGTCAGTGTGATCATGTGATGTATCTGACCCCAGGAATGTGTCAATAAAGTTTCCCCTTCCTGGGACAATGAATTCACAGTGTTCTTATTTCAATTTCCAGGAGTGTATTTTGTGTTGGATCCTGTTACAAACACAATAATTTAATGGAAAGGAAAAGAAGAAAACAGAGGAGTAAAAATGGCCAGAAATATTTTTCAGCAATGGAAATTCTTGTATGGAATAACAGTATGAATTAGAATACAATGCCACTCACCACATAGAGAATGCATTGAGCAGCAGACATGCACATTTAAAAGTAGACTGTTGGATTAGCTATCGAATAGAGTCCTTTGTCATATAAAGAAATACATACATGCACAACTCTCACATACTTGGCCACAGTTGACTTTGTGTGCTATGGCCGTCATAAGTAATGATCTCAGCTTCAGGGGGGGGGGGGGGGGGCTGGTAGAAGTACAGAACATGTGTGAGGCAGGAACGCAGGAACGGAGAGGGTTGACAGGGTAGGAGTGGAGAAAAGTGCTGCCTGTGGTAGTGTGCATAGATATGGTAGCTGCTGGATGTACTGTCAGGAGGCTGTGCTGGAGTTGGGGGGGGGGGGGGGAAGAGGAGGGGGGAAGGATTACGTGGGCGTAGTGCGGATAGAAGGCATGTATGGGACTGGAATGGGGGCAGGGAAGGATTACAGTAAGATGGACAACAGGCACTAGTGAAGATTGAGGCCACAGGGGTTACAGGAACAATGCATATTTTGCAGTGAGAGTTCCCACTCGTTCAGTTCAGAAAAGCTGATGCTGGTGAGGAGATTCCAGGTGGCACAGGCTGTAAAGCAATCACTGAAACTGGGTACACTGCATTGCACAATATGCTCAACAGCTGGATTGCACAGCTGTTTCTTGATCTCATGTTGGCAGTGGCCTTTTATGCAGACAGCCAGCTTGTTAGCCACACCCACATAGAATGGTGCACAATTTTTGCAGCTAAGTTGGTAGACTGTATGTCTACTTTCACAGGGACCCTACCCTCGATCAGGCAGGAAATGGTTGTGACAGGACTGGAGTAGGTGGTAGTGGTAGCATGCGTGGGACAGGACTCCATCTAGGCCTTTCACAGGGATATGAGCCGTGGGGCGAGGGGTTAAGAGCAGGAATGGAAAAGTACAGAGTGCTAGTTGGATGGGCAGCAGGACACCACTGTGGAAGGTGTGTGGATGATATTTCTCATTTCCTGGCATGAGAAGTAATTTACATATTAGCAGAGAATGTGATTCAGTTGCTCCAATCCTAGATGGTGCTGAGTCACTAAGGGGCTTCTCCTTTGTGGCTGGTCAGTGGATACTTGGAGGATGGTGTGTGACTGGGACACAAGGTGTGTGATGTCAGTTTCTGGAGTCTCAGTGAGACCTTTGGTATATTTACAGAGGGGCTCAGAGTCAACACAAAATCAATACTGAATGCTGCCTCACTCATTTTACGCATCTGTCTAGCCGTGATTCACCTCCACTTGCCCCCAAGCATGCCCTGATAACATTCCAGGATCGAGATACGGACTTTTACTGTGAAAAGCTTTCAAAAGCGTAGGGTTGCTGAGCAAGCAATAGAGACATACATGTTGGCAGGAACAATCTGGCATGGAAGTCACAATTATGATTGTAATTGGGGAGGACAAGTAAATGGGCAAATGAATGATCAATAGTTCAAGAAAGTTACACTAGACTGTTACTAATCCAGCCATTCCTTGCACATATGGGTGCCAAATTAGCAGAAGTTATAGATTATTGAGAGTATCTTACATTTAGTGTAAACACATGGTGATTATACTGTATTAAATCCAAAGATACATTCATTTTCATGGAATAGTTAGTGCTTAAGTGTGTACAAATACAGTAGAATCACTCACTATGAAACTTGTTCCAAATTTTTAGTTGTCACAATGATGACACACAATGGCAGTATGATTTTCACACAATGGCTTTCTAAGCATTACAACGGTACTGCATGTTTCTGATTGTTCTATAATGTACTCCAGGAAGATGTTGTAGCTTCAGCACTAGCAGTATGAAATATTTTCATGTTCTCTGCTCCTGTACCTTCTTCTTCATCAGTTTTATCATAACTTTGCTCTACACTTTTGATTATCTCAACATCTGTTAAAGTTTCGTCATAAATAATTGCTCATCCAACATTGTACTCAGCAGCAAATGCTTTCTGCAAAGAACTTCAGTTCAACTTATTTCTAATTTTGAGTTTCTGCTTGAGATGTAGCATAATGTGTTTCCCTTTGAAGCCGTGATACTGAAACATAAAAAAATCCGCAATTTCAAATATGTATAACGTTTTTTAACATTGTACTTAACTAACAACTTTGTTGCACATGAGAATTCATTATTGTATGCTCCATTTCTTCTTGAGCGACTAGAGGCTGGAAGTGAGCCAGATGACTGAAAGATCAGGCACTGATGGCTAGATTAGCAAGAGTTTAGTGTGTTTGCCAAAGTTCAATAGATAAGAAAAGTTCAAAGTGATGACCTACTAATAGAAAGCATGTAGATGGAATTATGAAACTTTTAGCAGAAACATGGCTGAATATAGCTGACATTTGTAATGCATGGAAAAATCTGGAGGGCAATTTGTTCATTAGGGTATTTCAAACACCTGTTGCTGCTGCTGCTGCTGATTATGATTATTACTTGCCATATGGTTATGACAGTGAAATATCCGAAGAATGTTCAAACAAATACTTCAGCAAATTTCAGGATGTCTTACAGCTAATTCACCTTTAGTTGCATAAATAAGGAAGACACAAAACAAAATGCAAGAAATATATATAAGTACTTATTGTTCTACAACTGACAGTAAAAGCAGAAGGCATGATTTGCATGACAAGTTGGGAGCGCATTTATAGAAATCTAAATGTCTATAAAAATTTCTGAAATTAGATGGGAAAATATTGCAGAATTCATTAGCCATAACATTTTAGTTATTATGGGTTCACAGCTTTGCCTCTGTGCATGCAGAATAGGATGATAATAGGTGTGCCATTCTGCAGTGGCCTTCAGCCACTATTGCCCAAGTTCTTACCATTTAGAAAAGTCAGTTTTTTTTAATGTCTTATGAAAGTATAGATGTGAGAAGTATTCAAATTGGGAAACTGTTGGCACTAAATTTATTACTTTGCCTTATGTCGCACTTTTGTCTGCTGAATATTATATTATAATAGGTTTTGTATTTCCACTGAGAGCCTATCCATTTCAGCTACAGTTCTGTACAAAAATGCAGCATATCATGTGCAACACAATAATACTTACAACACTCTTATGAAGAGGATGTATAGCTACTCACATAGAGGAGTCATTCAGCCACAGACAGGCGCAATGGAAAGTCTGCTAAACATTAAAGCTTTTGGCCAAAAGGCCTTCTTTGGAAGTAGCAAACACACACACACACACATTCACATAAACACAACTCACACACATACATGGCCACTGCCTTCAGCCACTATTGCCCAAGTGCGAACTATAACTGCATCTGACGTGGCTAGTAAACTGAAATGGTTTTGGGGGGGGGGGGGGGGAAGGAGGAGAGGAGGACATGGGGGTGGAGAGAAGTAGAGCTGGGCCGGGGGGGGGGGGGGGAGGGTGAGAAGGAAGACAAATAGAGAAGGGGTGTGCTGGCAGAATAGAAGGCATGTGTAGCGCTGGAGTGGGAACAGGGAAGGGGATAGGTAGGTGGAGGACATGGAATAGCAGTGGCTGAAGCATCAGGGCTTATAGGGATGTAGAGTATGTTGTAGGGAGAGTTAGCACCTGTGCAGTTCAGAAAAGCTGGTGCCAGTAGGAGGAATCCAAATGGTGCAGGTCGTGAAGCAGTTACTGAAGTGAAGCACTTCATATTGGGCTGCATGTTCAGCAACTGGGTGGTCCAGCTGTCTCTTGGCCACAGTTTGTCAGTGGCCATTCATGTAGACAGACAGCTTGGTAGTTGTTAAATCCTTGTAAAAGCATGGTTGCAGCTTAGTTTGTGGATCATTTTACTGCTTTCACAGGTAGCCTGCCTGTGATGAGTTAGAAGATGCTTGTGACAGGACTAGAGCAGGTGATGGTCAGAGGATATATGGGGTAGGTCTTGCATCCAGGTCTATTGCAGGGATATGAGCTGTGAGGCAAGGGTTGGGAGCAGGAGTGGAGCATGGATGGACAACGACACTGCGTAGGTCTGATGAGCAGTGGAATACCACTATGGGAGCGGTGGGGGAGGACAGCGACTGTGATATTACTCATTTCAGACTAGAGATACTTGGAACCCTAGCGGAGAATGTCATGCAGTTGCTTCAATCCTGGGTGGTATTGAGTCGCAAGAGGAGTGCTCCTTTATGGACAGATGTCATGTATGTAGGTGATTGGATACAAATGGCATGATAGACCTGTTTCCGTACAAGGTTGACAGAATAATTTCAATCTTTCAGAGTTGAGTGAGATCATTGACATATTTGGAGAGGATCTGCTCATCATTACGGATGTGTTTACCATAGGTGTTGGTACGGAATGGATGGCATTTGTCGAAGTGAAGGTATTGCTGATGGTTGATAAATTTGATGTGGATTAAGGTACTGATAAGCCACCATTGAGACAGAGGTCAACGTAGAGAAAGGCTGCTTATTGGGTTGAGGAGGATGAAATGAAGGAGAAGGTGTTGGGTTTTGGAAGAAGGTGGATAGGGTGCCCTCACAGTCAGTAACGAAAATGTCATCAGTAAAACAGAAACAGGTGAAGGGTTTGGGTTTCTGGGCGGTTCCCTTACCCCTCTCCTCCTCTAGAAGTTCATGAAGATGTTGGTATAGGATAGTGCCATGTGGATGACTATTGTTGTACTGTGGATTTGTTCAGGAGTGATGCCTTGAAAGGAGAAGCAATTGTGGGTAAGAATTATTTGGTCATGGTTAACAGGAAGGAGATTGTAGGTTTAGAAAAATTAAGCTTTGGTAAAGGTGGCGACAAGGCGATGGGCATTGGCGAAGATAGTACGGAGAAATGTGGTGTCGACAGCGATGAGCTGGGTGCTGGAGGTGAAGGAACAGGAACTATAGTTGGTGGAGGAATAAGTGCCTTTTATGTAGGAAATTAGGTTACAGTTAATAGGCTGAAGGTGAAGGAGAACAGAGATTCATCAGTGGGGCATTAGTAACCTGCCAGAATGGGGCATCCTGGGAGGTTAGGTTTATGGTCTTCAGACAGCATGTAGGAGGTAGGACTTCAGGTAGTGATAGGCGTGAGGAGGGAGATATATTCGGAGGAGAGTTTCTGAAATGAGCCTAAGGATTTGAGGAGGGCTGGAGGTCCTACTGGTTTTTTGGTAAGGGGGTGGCGACAGGGTTTGTAGGTTGACTAATCTGACAGCTGACGAAGTGTCTCTAATAGGTATACCTGCAGCCCCCCTTTGTTGGAGCCTCATCTACGTCTACATCCATACTGTGCAATCCACCTGATGGTGTGTGGCGGAGGGTACCCTGAGTACCTCTATCGGTTTTTCCTTCTATTCCAGTCTCGTATTGTTCATGGAAAGAAGGATTGTCGGTATGCTTCTGTGTGGGGTCTAATCTCTCTGATTTTATCCTCATAGTCTCTTCGCGAGATATACGTAGGAGGGAGCAATATACTGCTTGACTCTTCGGTGAAGGTATGGTCTCGAAACTTTAACAAAAGCCCGTACCGAGCTACTGAGTGTCTCTCCTGCAGAGTCTTCCACTGGAGTTCATCTATTATCTCCGTAATACTTTCGCGATTACTAAATGATCCTGTAACGAAACGCGCTGCTCTCCGTTGGATCTTCTCTATTTCTTCTATCAAACCTATCTGGTACGGATCCCACACCGCTGAGAAATATTCAAGCAGTGGGCGAACAAGCGTACTGTAACCTACTTCCTTTGTTTTCGGATTGCATTTCCTTAGGATTCTTCCAATGAATCTCAGTCTGGCATCTGCTTTACCCACAATCAACTTTATATGATCATTCCATTTTAAATCACTCCTAATGCGTACTCCCAGATAATTTATGGAATTAACTACTTCCAATTGCTGACCTGCTATACAGTAGCTAAATGATAAGGGACCTATCTTTCTATGTATTCGCAGCACATTACACTTGTCTACATTGAGATTCAATTGCCATTCCCTGCTCCATGCACAAATTCGCTGCAGATCCTCCTGCATTTCAGTACAATTTTTCATTGTTGCAACCTCTCGATACGCCACAGCATCATCTGCAGAAAGCCTCAGTCCACTTCCAATGTCATCCACAAGGTCATTTATGTATATTGTGAATAGCAACGGTCCTATGACACTCCCCTGCGGCACACCTGAAATCGCTCTTACTTCGGAAGACTTCTCTCCATTGAGAATGACATGCTGCGTTCTGTTATCCAGGAACTCTTCAATCCAATCAGACAATTGGCCTGATAGTCCAAATGCTCTTACTTTGTTCATTAAACGACTGTGAGGAACTATATCAAATGCCTAGTGGAAGTCAAGTAACGCAGCATCTACCTGTGGACCCATGTCTATGGCCCTCTGAGTCTCGTGGACGAATAGCGCGAGCTGGGTTTCACACGACCGTCTTTTTCGAAACCCATGCTGATTCCTACAGAGTAGATTTCTAGTCTCCAGAAAAGTCATTATACTCAAACATAATACGTGTTCCAAAATTCTACAACTGATTGACGTTAGATATATAGGCCTATAGTTCTGCACATCTGTTTGACATCCCTTCGTGAAAACGGGGATGACCTGTGCCTTTTTCCAAGACTTTGGAACACTACGCTCTTCTAGAGACCTATGGTACATCGCTGCAAGAAGGGGGGCAAGTTCCTTTGCGACCTCTGTGTAAAATCGACCTGGTATCCCATCAGGTCCAGCGGCCTTTCCTCTTTTCAGTGATTTTAATTGTTTCTCTATCCCCTTGTCATCTATTTCGATATCTACTATTTGGTCATCTGCACGACAATCTAGAGAAGGAACTACAGTGCAGTCTTCCTCTGTGAAACAGCTTTGCAAAAAGACATTTAGTATTTCGTCCTTTAGTCTGTCATCCTCTGTTTGAGTACCATTTTGGTCGCAGAGTGTCTGGACATTTTGTTTTGATCCACGTACCGCTTTGACGTAAGACCAAAATTTCTTAGGATTTTCTGCCAAGCCAGTACATAGAACTTTACTTTCGAATTCATTGAACGCCTCTCGCATAGCCTTCCTTGCACTACATTTCGCTTCACGTAATTTTTGTTTGTCTGCAAGGTTTTGGCTATGTTTATGTTTGTTGTGAAGTTCCCTTTGCTTCCGCAGCAGTTTTCTGATTCAGTTGTTGTACCATGGTGGCTCGTTTCCATCTCTTACGATATTGCTTGGCACATACTCATCCAGCGCATGAGTTTTGAACTTTGTCCAGTGATCCTCAACACTATCCGTACTTGAGACAAAACTTTTGTGTTGAGCCATCAGGTACTCTGTAATCTGCTTTTTGTCACTTTTGCTAAACAGAAAAATCGTCCTGCCTTTTTAATATTTCTATTTACGGCTGAAATCATTGATGCCGCAACCGCTTTATGATCGCTGATTCCCTGTTCCGCGTTAGCTGTTTCAAATAGTTTGGTCTGTTTGTCACCAGAAGGTCTAATATGTTATCACCACGAGTCGGTTCTCTGTTTAACTGCTCAAGGTAGTTTTCAGATAAAGCACCTAAAAAAATTTCACTGGAGCCTTTGTTGGCAGGTGGTATTATAAGATTAAAATTAACTTTTAGGTGGTGGATTGCAGTTCTTCCTGTGCATGTAAGGTTGATTTCAATGCTGAGGAATTTGGGAATGGTGGTGAGGTAAGGTTCGAGGTTAGGAAATTCTGGAAAGTTTACAGGGGGTGATTTGGGAGCAGTGGGGTTGGGCCACAGTTGATTGCAGGAGTGAAATGAGTCAGCCAAGGCTCGATATTGGTTTTGGTTTGAGTCAGATTAGTAGGATTGGTGTCAAAAAAGTGTTTCCACTGTAGGGGCTCCAGAATAATTGAGTTTAGATGTGGGTCAAGGCCTTTGGAACGGATTGATACTTCTGTGGTACTGAGGATTTTGTCGTACAGGTTCAAGAGTGTTTGAGGTCTGAAGAATATGGTGTTGAGAAGTTGTTTCTGATTGTATTGTAAATACAGGGTGTTACAAAAAGGTATGGCCAAACTTTCAGGAAACATTCCTCACACACAAATAAAGAAAAGATATTATGTGGACATGTGTCTGGAAACACTTACTTTCCGTGTTAGAGCTCATTTTAGTTTCGTCCACCTATGCTCAATGAAGCACATTATCATGATTTCATACGGGATACTCTGCCTGTGCTGCTAGAGCGTGTGCCATTACAAGTACGACACAACTTGTGGTCCATGCATGATGGAGCTTCTGCACATTTCAGTCGAAGTGTTTGTACGCTTCTCAACAACAGATTCGGTGACCGTTGGATTGGTAGAGGCATACCAATTCCATGGCCTCCACGCTCTCCTGACTTCAACCCACTTGACTTTCATTTATGGGGGCATTTGAAAGCTCTTGTCTACGCAACCCCGGTACCAAATGTTGAAACTCTCCGTGCTCGTATTGTGGACAGCTGTGATACAGTACGCCATTCTCCAGGGCTGCATCAGCACATCAGGGATTCCATGCGATGGAGGGTGGATGCATGGAAAGTAAGTGTTTCCGGACACATGTCCACATAACATATTTTCTTTCTTTGTGTGTGAGGAATGTTTCCTGAAAGTTTGGCAGTACCTTTTTGTAACACCCTATATACGAGTAATAAGTGTGTGAAGCAGGCTTGATCAACTACGAGGGGATGTGAGGGAGGTTTGGAGGCTTTTGTAAAGGTGGTTGATAGTGGTAGTGAAAGGCGGGAGCCGATGGTGAACAGATTGGAGAGTTGTTTGAGATGGCATTGTGCATGCTGCTGTAGTTCATGGAGGGCAAGAGTTTCAGTCTGGGACATGGGTTGCAGGAATCTGGGATTGCACAACAGCAAAATTTTACATATGGAGAAGGTATTACAAGGAATTTTTGGTCTAATTTATCTGGTACTGCAGGACTAGGTTGATGCAGGCTGTGGACTTGTGGAATTTGAACAGATAGAGAGGAGAGGTTGCAGTGGAGATGGGTAATTTGATAGTCGGGTCAGCTGGAAGGATCCCACGAGCTAGGCAACAATGCAGGCACAATGGGAGTGGGTTCTGGCTAGGGATATGGAAACTTTTCTGTAATGGTGCAGGTGGAAGGAGCAAGAATTCATAATGGACGATAAAAAACAACTGCCTAAAAGAATGTAAGGATAAATCACAAAAAGAATGAAACAGATGAAGTATGAGGAAAATAAGATGAAACTTGGAGGGAGGACAGCCATTAGTGAATAGAAAAAAGAACTAAAATAAATGTGAAAACACTTTGGCATAGAAGGATTATACTGGAGGGATGCTGGTTGTTGGGTGGATATATATGAAGAGGGGGGTCATCAGGTGTAAATGGATTAAGTGAGGTCAGTATGTGCATGCTGGAATAAGGGAAGAGAGCCTGACTGCATCTGGCACCCCATCCTGTCCCCTGCACATTGTAATCCTACTCTCCCACACATCACTATTAGAATTCTCCATCTTTGCACAAATTTTGAAAGCTTAGATAGGCGTAAGGTATACTCAAAAAGAACTCCTTTACTTATCTTGATTTACTCTTCATGTTGTTGGCTGTAATTAATTATTGTGTCTAGGGGGACATTCTTGAGGCTGTAATTACGATTTAACAGGTTCCTTAAGACAAAATAACTGATGAAGATTTGCCTATTGCTATGAATATCTTTTATTTTATCCCATTCTTCTATACCACACTGACTTCACAATCTCCATTTTTACCACACAACAAATTACATTATTAGAAACTTAATCGAAAACACATCTGATCCATCAGTTGCATGCCCACTACTACTTACATTCTGCTGTACTCACAATTACCAAAGAGTTACAAAGCAAAAGAGTTTACAAACTTTCTTGACAGGAGAAGAATCTTTACCAAACTATATCATTGTTTTATAAATAAATCCAGAAATTAATTTAATAATTAGTGTTAAATATACTGCAATTAATAATATGAATTTTAAGTATGCCAGAAATTTTGTAATTTCAAATATTTTTAAAAGAAGAGTGCACGTACAAAGTACTAACAAATTGATTTCTTTTTATACATTTTAACCTGAAATGTAATACATCATATACAAAATCAAATGAAGTTCATTCAGTTAAGCAGCTGAGAAAGTTCACCTATACAAGAATCGAGAGCATACATACTATTGGTTATTTCTACAGAAAAAAAGGGGATGTTAGAGGAGGGTGATCCATTATAACGTACCTGCACACTCTCACAGTCATCACACCACCTTCTGTCACTCCTACCTGCTACCTCTTCCTTTCTCCAACTCGTGATTCCTTCTTGCCCCCACCACCCGTCGCAGACTGCTACTCACATCAGACACGGTCGCAGTCGACAGCTGGGCCACAGTGGCCTGAGACAGTGGGCATGAGTGCGTGCATTGTGCTTGTCTGTGTATATTTTCTATTTCTGAAGAAGGCCTTTTTGGCATAAAGCTTAAATGTTAACAACCTTTTCATTGTGCCCATCTGTGAATCAACATCTACTCTGTATGGCAAGTAGCAATGTATCCTTTTCATGATATTGTGTGTGTGTGTGTGTGTGTGTGTGTGTGTGTGTGTGTGTGTGTGTGTGTGTGTGGATGGGGGGGGAGTTAAAGTGGGAATTATTGGCATAATCAGTAACAAGGACATGAGCTAGACTATTTTGGCTACTAGCTATTTTTTTGATTTGTCATAGCTATTACTGTGCTGTTGAATAGCTGTGGATGTCAGTAGATTACATATTTTCTTACTTCTTACTAGGAAACAAAAACAACCAACTCTGATTTTGTGTTCCAGAACAACAAATACAACAAACGCTTTACCATGCTAAAAACCAGTAAAGCAAACTGAGGTGAACCTTAAAATCAGGTTAGCATATTTAAAGCAGTCAGTAATGTAAACAAATATCAGGAACATGTAAATGAAGTTCACCCAGCACTATAACACAATATTATTTAGCAAATTGTGCTGTTTTTCCGATATGAAGTTAAAATATATAATAGCCATCTACAGCTTGCAAATAAGGAAATAGTTTTAATAATATGTTAAAAAACAATTGGTCAGTAGTATAACCTAGCTCAGAATCAAAGTAGTACAGAAACAGTAGTTCTCACATTGACACACATGAAAAAAATCTTTGTTGGAATATTTAGTCTAAACTCAGACAAAGATATTCTAGATGACATGCTGCATTCACTGTTTACTTGCAGTCAAAATCGGCCAAAGTGACAGTAAATACAAAATGTAATGTAAAGTAGCATTCAATTCATAGAATTATGATGTAACAACAGAGATAAATATTGTGTCAACAGATTTCCAACTTGCACATTTTCCATGTCTGTATTTTGAGAAAGAATAGCAGTAAGCACACTGGCTGTGATGAAGTATGTTTTGGTAAACATAAGAAATTGATTTGTTGTGAGATGGTGTCTTCTGTTAATCATTACTCATAGACGTATTTCAAATCCTGAGTTCTAATACGTTTTTGTATCTTTAAACTGCGGAGAACTACGTTTCTGTTGAGTTGGGGGGAAAAAGAAGAAGAAGAATCATGTTATTTTTGTATTCTAACTCATTCTTTCTTTATAGTTACAGTTTTGCTTGAAAGAGTGCATACAGTCATTTGGCACACTGCAATACCTGAAGGTGCACTTACAGTTTCCAAAACGATATTGTGAAATAACTTAAAATAAGGCTGTTTTATGACATTAAGTGTCAGTTGTGTGTGCAATCTCTGGTGTCTTAACCTTTGGAAAGTCAGTTCCTACAAGTTTTTTTATGTACATTATTTCTGTTTTATTCATATGAAAATTTTTATTATGCTATAAACTGGTAGAACCTGATCTATGAACCATCATTTTTATGGTATACTTCATTATGTAAAAAAAAGGTAATGTTTTCCTGTTACAGCAAATTTTCATTTTGCTCTCGTGGGGCATCTTCTTAAGGGATTCAGACATCCAACTCCAACGACAGTATCTCGAACAGCACGTGTTCTTACTAGTTTGCTTGGGATAGTGGCAAAGCCTCATAAAAGAGACAAATTTGAAGTAATGCCAGAGAGTGTTGCATATTTGGCAGGTAAATTTCTTCATTTATCATTACTTGGTTGTTATGTCGCATTTTTGGTAATTTTTTGCATGACAATTCGTTTTTACTTTCAATAATTACAATTTAACTTCTCTGTGCATACATAAATTGAAGTTCCCTGAAAGCTTCGCATTGTATATTCAGACTAATCTCAGGAACTACTGTAGAGATTTTTATATGGTTTGTATTAACAGGTAGACTTTTTATGAGGAAGGTTTGTGTGTATAATTTATGAATATATTGTGGCAAACAGGCGGGACTATGAAGAAATAGTCAACCACCGTGTGAAAATGATGCTATTGTCATTTAGTGGTGAATGGCAGAACTACTTGGCCGACAGCAGTGTGTGACAAGACCCTTCCTTTTGTGTCCCGACAATAGGCGGTACGTGTTCCACACAGTGCACTCAGTGTGCATGTCCCTTAAAGTATTCAGATATTATTTGTTTGTACACTTTCAAATTATACAGAAGACTGGTAACGAATCTCCTGGGCGGGGTGGGGGGGAGACCATTTAGTCCTTTTAAAGGTGATACAAACATAGGCATAATCTTTTTGAATGGAGTTCAGAAATTTCTTGCACATGAATACAGAAGATTTGGAAATACTTCTACAGATGGCTGAGGGACACATTTCAAAATATGATAACAATTTCAGACTGCTAATATCTGTTTCCCTCAAAGCAAAAATCACATTTTGTTCTGTCAATTTACTGTGAAATCTTCAGACTTTGAAATATCATAATAAATATTTAAAGGAATCAAATGTTTTTAACAAGTAGTGTTCCTGCAATCACTTGAGAACAAGGGCACAGAAAAAGCAACATGCAAATCCAAAACATGTGCTGTTTTTATTTGTGATACAAAAAAAGGTTTTTTCTGAAAAATTACTTCAGCAACTTAAACAACTTCCCTTTGTTTAGATACAGTACATCCTTTCAGTATTTGCAGCAGATACTGAGTTTTCAGCTTGAATCAAACATGGATGTGGACGCGAATCTTTATGAAGCATGGCGAAAGAGCCTACGACAAGAATTGTGCCAAGTTCTAACAGTGCATCACAGTGTGTACTAACCTACACAATAGGAGTGCTGTAGCATGAGCTAAACATGTAGATCATGCATGATTTTTCTTATTTTTCTTCTTCTTTGTGCGACCTCAGCCAGCCACCGATACATACTGAATGACTCACACGCACATAAACCCATCATTCACATACAGTATTTACATGCATCTTAAAAGTAACCATTATTTTCAGTACTTATTCTGTTGAATAATAGTTTTAAATGGTATTTTCATGTAATGATTCAACATTTTTGATGCATGAGTCTTAATCTTATATTATTGTTCACACTGTTTCTTTTTTTGCTCACTCCGTAAACACTACTTAAATGTTATTACAGTTATACTGATATTACAGGATATGTTTTGTTGGAAGAAGACAGATCTCAACTAATGTTTTGTAGTGCATCAGTCTTAGTGTAATTCGAAAGAAGGAAAAGAGTGTGTGGGGTTACATTGGTACGGAAAAGGAACTATGGTATAATCCCCTTCTCTCTGCCAGTTAATCATGCGATATTCCCTGTTCCCATGTTTCAAAAGAAGCACGTATTATTTATTCATATCACAGTATCTGTAGCTCTCGACTCACTAGCTCTGATCAGCAAAAACCAAGTCTTCAGGCAAATATTACATGTAACTTAGATTTTGCCAACATTGCAAATAACCAAAGCAGTCACACAGTAGCAGCCTTAGTTTCATTATCCTTTAAGGTAACTTTGTTGTGTGGTTTCGAACAATCTGAGCTTTCAGTTGACAAAATATATAGTGTGCATCATAAGTAATAACAAAAATTGAGATGGGTCAAAGTATACAATAACAGCAGTTAAAACATTCCAGTAAAAACCCCCATAAACAACTGATTTATGAGACAATTGTGAATGTGTGATTGTGATGATCCACCACTAACTTCAGTGTGAAACATTAGCCTAATTAGTAGAACTATATGGGAATTGTAAACTTTTCAATTAAGTTCCCATCTACTTGAGCTCAAGTTTGAAGCATGGCTCATGTTTGGAGAAGTGAGTATGTGCATGACGGGGCAGCAACACATTTTGCTGCTGACATAAGACATCAGGTATCTTGCCAGTAAGGTCCAAGATAGACAGAGCGAGCAGGCCTTGTACTTTACCTGCCCTCAATCCTCTGGATTTTTCTATCTGGGTTGTTCTTAAAAAGGCTAAAGAACTGGAGTAGCAGCGGAGGGGGAGTTTGAAAGAAATTGTCACCCACTGCGGAGACAAATAGAGATGAGAAAAACTGTTCTCTCTCTCTCTCTTTTTCTTTTTTTTCCCTCCTCCAAAGATCAGATCACAACCGGTCACTCACTGAAGTGAACTAGCTCTGTTTCATGGCAGCATTCACCATTCACTCGCAAAAATAAGTAAGAGGAAGGTACATTGCCTTTTTGTTTCAGACGTTAAACTGTATTTTTATCTGATTTGGTCCTATTTTGAAAGCACATATAAAGAGGAGTATTACTTTCGTGTTAAGTCCCTTCTAATTTTCAGATACAGAAGTTTTAAGTTTTGTCTTCTGTGAAAATTGTAAATATTACACTAAAATCCTAAATATTTTTTATCAAGTAGAAAAATTTTGAAAATGAAGACTGATTCTTGTTGTACTTTTATACTTTTATTGAAAAAAAAATTATAACAGATGTAATTGAAATGTGTCTGCAGTCATCATTTACAGTCAGTATTACCACATACGTTCCTATTAGGGAAAAATTTATCAGTGTAGTCATTTATAAACAAAATATGACCCATTTTAGTCAATGTGAGTCTCTTAATCTTCTCAGCACTCATTTGTCCTGCTCTTGAAAATATATCTTTCATGGGACACTAATGTTGTCATGATACATAATACTCTTACAACCAGCTGATACAGCACAGCCCACCAGTTTTTTTTGTTTCCCACCAGTTTAAGGGATTGCTATTTCTAGGCAAATATCCCTCAACTAAATATGTGTCCAGCTCAACAATTTCTGCCAAGAGCACCATGCTCCATGAGTGCAGTGAGATAGCTTGCAATCTAATCCAGTGGGGAGTAGTGAGCTAGAGATCTACCTTGCCATCTGATTCCTGAGAGTGGTGGGGAGCAATGAGCTATTAAGATGGCCTAGAGTGCGATCATTGGGAGTGACGGGCAGCCTGAGCTGTTGGGAGGGGAGTGATGCATGGATCGCTTCGTGATATGGTCCAACTGCATGGTGACTGAAGAGCGCAGCTTTTATGATCACTGGCAACACATTACAAGTGCGATCCTAAGTCAACAACTCACTCAAAAGTATGTAAAGTTTATTGACTTCTGAAATTTGAGATATTCTTTTAAAATCAAGAGTGGAAACATGATGCTAGAAGTATTTCCGTCTTAATGTATTGTTCTGAAGCACTTCTGTATCATTTGCTTTGCTAACTTTGTGGTTAATGTGGTGGATTGTGAAGGGAGGGAGCTCAGGTTCGATTCCTGGTTGGGTAAAAAAAATTCCACTTGGAAACTGGGTGTACCATTGTGTTTACATTCATATTGTCATAATTATAAGGGGCATTCAAAAAGAAACGAGCTGGAGGCATAATTACAGGAACCAGTACCTGTATGTTAGAAGTTTTGACTCTGGCTGTTGAGACACTTGTCCCACTGTGACACAAGGCGCTGAATGGCTGTGTCATAAAATTCCCAGGGCTGTGATGTTAACCAGTTCCATACGTACAGCTGGTCGTCGTCGTTCACATGAGTGTAGGAAAGGTTATGCTGACATTCTTCTTTGACCAAGATGGCCCCCTTCTGATTCACTTCCTCCAGCACGGGACAACAGTGAACGCCCAGCGTTACTCACAAACCTTGACCGTCCTTCGCCAAATGATCAAATCAAATGACCAGGAAACCCCCCACCCCCACCCCCCCTTGGGGTCATTGTGCTCTACAACAATGCAAAGCCTAATATGGCCAACACAGTCATGGCACTCCTGCAGAAATTCAAATAGGAGATTCTCGGCCACTCTCCATACAGTCTGGACCTCTCTCCCTATGATTACGTCATTTTTGGACCCCTTGAAAAAGCTCTGAGTGGCAAACAATTCACCTTGAATAACGATGTCCAGCTGTATGTGCAGAACTGGTTAACATCGCAGCCCCGGGAATCTTATGAGACAGCCATCCAGTGCCTTGTGTCACAGTGGGACAAGTGTCGCAACAGTCAGGATCAATACTTCTAACATACAGGTAGTGGCTTCTGAAATTATGCCTCTGGCTCACTTCTTTTTGAACACCCCTTATAATATTACTATGGAGATGGCTGAATGGGTGTTGCATGCCGATAGCCAGTAAAGTGGGGGAGGTGGGGATGGGATGGATCTTTCTTTATTTTCTGTTTTCATGGAAGAGAAAAGCTTCATGTACTAGTAAGGTATGCAAATCTGCATATGCACATGGTGCACATTTTTGGTAGCTTGGGAAACAATTTCTTAAGGATGTGGGGCGGGAACCCCTTGCAGCAGCCTAGCATAGTATTTTCATCCTTCTCATTGCAGCCACCAGAGATGCATTTTGAAATCAGATGAGCTACCATTCATTTTTTCCTAATCATCCATCACCCACTCTTTAAGCCAATTCAGGAGTGAACTGCTCATCTCTAGAGACAAATGCAGTATTGCATTCATACGCAAGGATAACACTCAGAATGACTTGTTTTCATAGATGCAAATGTACAGTAAATTGTTAAATGTAAAGTGCTCAAGCAGTATTTTATTTCTTGTTAAGATAGGCCAAGGGTGAAATTTGAGCCCAGTTAGAGGGGAGAATGTTCACATTTAAAAAAAACATTTGTACTAACTAGGATAATACGTCATACTGAAGATATTGGTGGCTCATAACCACACATTTGCAAATGATTTTTTGGAAGTAGATTCATGTCAACTGGAATGTTAATTCTTCTATTACTGTATACTTCCATACGTACTGGTTTTTCAAGAATTAGTTTCCTCTGAAGGCTAACATTTTCTCCAAATGAAGAACGAGACACAGTTGCCACTTCTTAGGTTCTATTCTCACAATGGTACAGGGCAGGGATGCTTACTTACCCACTCGTCTCTCCTCCCATGGCAGTCCAAGTGCAAGGCAGAGCTAGTACCCTCCACTCCCCTCTCCCACAGGGGAAAAAAGAAGGAAGCAAACAATATGTATAAAACCTGCCACACACTAATGTTTCAAAGCTTTACTGATGAGTTTCAAAATGTATCATAATATGAATCATTCTTAGTTGCAACTATAATGGAAATTTTCCAGTGTAAAACATAATTATGTTTTCCAATAACTCCTATAAAATGTATTTTTTTTAAGTACAACTTGCACATCACATGGTCCACTATTTTTAAGTGTGCGTGTTAGTAACTACTATTTCTGAAATTGTTTCAAAGAATGAGAGTTATACAAGAATTAAATGACATGAAATATTTCAGTAAAGTAGTGGATGCTCTACATAGTGTAAAGTGCTTAGCACACTCTACTCGCATTCGGGAGGACAGTGGTTCAAACACACATCTAGCCATCCTGATTTAGATTTTCTGTGATTCCTGTAAATCGCTCCAGGGAGATGCTGGGGTGGCCCCTTTCATAGGGCAGGGCCTATTTCCTTTCCCATCCTTGAACTATTCTGAGTGTGCACTCCGTCTTTAATGAACTCAACATCGACGGGAGGTTCAATCCTAATCTTGCTTCTTTCCTTCCCATCCTTATTTCACTGACAGAAATCACAATTGTGAAGTTTCACAAGTATAGGATTGATCATGACAGAAAAAATATCATATATATGGGGTCATGTATACTAGGAAAAGAAGAGAAGTGCACAAAGGAAAATGACCATATGTCATACAAACAAACCAGTGATTAGGTATTACAAATGGGTGCCATGTTTGGCTCATAATGTGGTCAGTAACACATGCAAATAAGATATAATGTCTTGAGAAACTATTTAGATTGTTTAAATGGCTTTAGAAATGAGAGTTTTCATGTAGATTCTGATTTCTCAGCACTGGTGTCAGTGTCAGAAGAAGTAAGAAGTCGGTGCCACGTGAAGCATTCTGTGAGCAGAGCAATGCCAGAATCTGGATCCACCGAAAATTTTCCAGTCGACATCAATGTGAATCTGATACAACAAGTGAGTAACACTGGAAAACAGTATGTTGCTAAGATCATATTGCTTAATATAACTACAGTTGCTGTCATATGTAAGTAATTTCTGTGTAATGATTTGTTCCTTGTTTCAGTGACTGAGCTTTCAAATTGAACCACTGATTATGTGATAATTTTTAAATTATGTCTGTTTTATAGTGAGGAGATATGAATACTTGCTAGTGCAGTAATGACCTTCATAACATATAATAAACAACAAGGAAGGAAAAGATAGATTGCTACTTACCGTAAAGATGACACTTAACAGTTGCAGACAGGGACAATTAAAAGACACAAGGAGTAGGTTTAATAATGAATAGAAAAATAGGAATGCAGGTAAGCTACTACAAACAGCACAGTGAACGCATTATTGTGGCTAAGATAGATACGAAGCCCACACCTACTACAGTAGTACAAGTTTATATGCCAACTAGCTCTGCAGATGACGAAGAAATTGAAGAAATTTATGATGAAATAAAAGAAATTATTCAGATAGTGAAGGGTGACGAAAATTTAATAGTCATGGGTGACTGGAATTCAGTAGTACGAAAAGGCAGAGAAGGAAACGTAGTAGGTGAATATGGATTGGGGCTAAGAAATGAAAGAGGAAGCCGCCTGGTAGAATTTTACACAGAGCACAACTTAATCATAGCTAACACTTGGTTCAAGAATCATAAAAGAAGGCTGTGTACATGGAAGAAGCCTGGAGATACTGACAGGTTTCAGATAGAGATTTAGGAACCAGGTTTTAAATTGTAAGACATTTCCAGGGGCAGATGTGGACTCTGGCCACAATCTATTGGTTATGACCTGTAGATTAAAACTGAAGAAAGTGCAAAAAGCTGGGAATTTAAGGAGATGGGACCTGGATAAACTGAAAGAACCAGAGGTTGTACAGAGAATGGGTAGCTTTGAGGGATGAAGTAGTGAAGGCAGCAGAGGATCAAGTAGGTAAAAAGATGAGGGCTAGTAGAAATCCTTGGGTAACAGAAGAAATATTGAATTTAATTGATGAAAGGAGAAAATATAGAAAAGCAGTAAATGAAGCAGGCAAAAAGGAATACAAACGTCTCAAAAATGAAATCAACAGAAAGTGCAAAATGGCTAAGCAGGGATGGCTAGAGGACAAATGTAAGGATGTAGAGGCTTATCTCACTAGGGGTTAGATAGATACTGCCTACAGGAAACTTAAAGAGACCTTTGGAGATAAGAGAACCACTTGTATGACCATCAAGAGCTCAGATGGAAACCCAGTTCTAAGAAAAGAAGGAAAAGCAGAAAGGTGGAAGGAGTATATAGAGGGTCTATACAAGGGCAATGTACTTGAGGACAATGTTATGGAAATGGAAGAGGATGTAGATGAAGATGAAATGGGAGATATGATACTACGTGAAGAGTTTGACAGAGCACTGAAAGACCTGAGTAGAAACATGGCCCCCAGAGTAGACAACATTCCATTGGAACTACTGACAGCCTTGGGAGAGCCAGTCCTGACAAAACTCTACCATCTGGTGAGCAAGATGCATGAGACAGGCGAAATTCCCTCAGACTTCAAGAAGAATATAATAATTCAAATCCCAAAGAAAGCAGGTGTTGACAGATGTGAAAATTACCGAACTATCAGTTTAATAAGTCACAGCTGCAAAATACAGACAAAAAATTTACAGACAAATGGAAAAACTAGTAGAAGCCGACCTCGGGGAAGATCAGTTTGGATTCCGTAGAAATACTGGAACACGTGAGGCAATACTGACCTTATGACTTATCTTAGAAGAAAGATTAAGGAAAGGCAAACCTATGTTTCTAGTATTTATAGACTTAGAGTAAGCTGTTGACAATGGTGACTGGAATACTCTCTTTCAAATTCTAAAGGTGGCAGGGGTAAAATACAGGGAGCGAAAAGCTATTTACAATTTGTACAGAAACTAGATGGCAGTTATAAGAGTCGAGGGACATGAGAGGGATGCAGTGGTTGAAAAGGGAGTGAGACAGGGTTGTAGTCTCCCCCTGATGTTATTCAATCTGTATATTGAGCAAGCAGTGAAGGAAACAAAAGAAAAATTCAGAGTCGGTATTAAAATCCATGGAGAAGAAATAAAATCTTTGAGGTTCGCCGATGACATTGTAATTCTGTCGGAGACAGCAAAGGACTTGGAAGAGCAGTTGAACGGAATGGACAGTGTCTTTAAAGGAGGATATAAGATGAATATCAACAAAAGCAAAACGAGGATAATGGAATGTAGTTGAATGAAGTCGGGTGATGCTGAGGAAATGGGACACTTTAAGTAGTAAAGGAGTTTTGCTATTTGGGGAGCAAAATAACTGATGATGGTTGAAGTAGAGAGGATATAAAATGTAGACTGGCAATGCCAAGGAAAGCGTTTCTGGAGAAGAGAAATTTGTTAACATCAAGTATAGATTTAAGTGTCAGGAAGTCGTTTCTGAAAGTATTTGTATGGAGTGTAGCCATGTATGGAAGTGAAACATGGACGATAAATAGTTTGGACAAGAAAAGAATAGAAGCTTTCGAAATGTGGTGCTACAGAAGAATGCTGAAGATTAGATGGGTGAATCACATAACTAATGAGGAAGTATTGAATTGGATTGGAGAGAAGAGATGTTTGTGGCACAACTTGACCAGAAGAAGGGATCGTTTGGTAGGACATGTTCTGAGGCATCAAGGGATCGCCGATTTAGCATTGGAGGGCAGCGTGGAGGGTAAAAATCATAGAGGGATACCAAGAGATGAATACACTACGCAGATTCAGAAATATGTAGGTTGCAGTAGGTACTGGGAGATGAAGAAGCTTGCACAGGATAGAGTAGCATGGAGAGCTGCATCAAACCAGTCTCAGGACTGAAGACCACAACAACAACAAGCTTCATAAAGAATAGGAAAGAGTAACAGACACCATTCATTCACATGAGCAAGCACATCTCACACATACACGTGACTGCCAACCCTGGCAGCTCGGTCTGAGCTGCAAGAGTTTGTGGTCATTTATGTGTGAGGTGTGCTTGCTTGTATGAATTAATAGTGTGTGTTTCTCTTTCTTTTACTGATGAAAGTTGTGGCCAAAAGCTTACATGTCAGTGTCTTTTAATTGTCTCTGTCTGCAGCTTAATGTGTCATCTTAACAGTAAGCAGGAATTTCTCTTCTCTTGCATTATTTATATTCCAACATGGAATTTCCATTGTTTGGTATATAATAAACAGAGTTTTGGAGAATAGTGGAAGAGGAAAGCAATTAAGTCATCCAGAGCCTTAAATCAAAACAGACTGATCTAAAACTCAAGAAATGTACAAAATATTGTTAATTTTATATACCTTTAAATTCATCAAGTTCAATGCTAATACATAAGGCCTAGAAATGAGCATTTAACACATTGCAATGTAATAAAGGAAAATTTGTCAGTGGTCTTAAGCTAAGTTACTTAAGTAACCAACATATAAAAGAATTCTTTTGTAGTGAATATGCAGATTCCATGCTTCTTAGCAGCAACAATAATGTGAACTAATTTTTATATATGACTTCTGATTATGCTGTTCTGTAACTACTGCGCAAATTAGCATTTTGTATCCTAAATTATAGTATAACTAGCAGATCACTTTACTGCAATTTTTATGCATGCATATATTTAATTACTGTTTCTCAATTTTTGCTAAAATTTGGAAGTTATGAAAGAATTAAGTAACATGAACAATTTATTAGCAAAGAAGCTGAGAGAGAAAGCTACAAATAAGGTACTCGGGAGAGGTAAGCAACAGGGACACAAACTTGGATAGTGTTCTCGGTGTAAACTGCAAGTGTTCTTAAGCATTTGAGCATCCAAAATTCAATATAACACAAATATATAATGATGTTGTCATGTCCATGTTTAATTGAATAAAATAAAAGTTTCACCAGTGCTAAACATTGGTGTCAAATACCGTATATTTTTGTTCTATTTTCAGACTAGGTAAAGTAGCCATTATGACAAACGTCAGATGCGACACATAATCTGATCCAATTGCACCAGCAAAAATTCTTTCATTATTTAATCACAATAATATAAAAAAGCCTTCAATTTTTATCTTAAAATTTTGTTGTATTCTGACTGCGTGTGTGTTATTGATGTTTAATAGCTTTCCTGACCTTAAGTCATTTTCTTTGCCTCAGAACCTGTCTGTGATTATGTTAAAATTGCACTAGTATCAAGGAATCTACTCTTCCCATCTGTCAACATAAAAATGGGCTGTTGAATCACTTATTACTTTATTTCACCAAAATCAGTACACTCATAGGAGTGATGTTGAATCAAAAGCACCAATTATCCCACACCTCAGCTATATTAAAAGTAAGCGTACTTATCACATAAAAAATAAAACAAAAACCATATCTAGTCTTATTTGTCACTGCTGCTTTCGAGACTATCACTTTTTTTCTTTCTTCAGGCATTGCCACCTAGTTATCACGAAAAGATCTTCCAATATGATATTATACATTATTCCACCTATCATACTCAAACACCATTTCTGAACTGAAATTAATATGTGCTACTTCTAATATCTTCTTATGTTTTATCATAAACAAAGCAATCTCATCCATCACAGAATTTCCAAGTCGTGGTCTGACTTTACATTCAAGAATAATAAACTAACAGAAATTATTTGCTACAGAGCAAGGAGAGTATTTTAACTCTTTACAGTCGTTGCAAGAATCACAGCTGCCACTGGTTTTTGGCAAGAGTTTGCATACAGGATACCTCTATTGTGAGTGACATTTGGGGTCCCGTTTCTCGTTTGTTGGGGGCTCTGCTTCACCCCATCTCACTCAGGCTGTGTACAGTATGCATTACATAACATAAACACATGCTATTAACATATATTATAAATGTATCCTTTTCACAATTCTTCAAACAAAAGAAGAAGAAAACAGTATCGATTTGCATCTTGACATTCTAAGTGGTGAAAATTTATGGAAAGAAAACACTCTTTTAAATCAGGAGGACAAAGTGATAACTTCCATTGGACATGACAGAAAGAAGGTTACAAGTCCTTCATTCTTATTTTAGCTTTTCACAAAAGTTGGTATGTTTAGTAAAAGATGTGAAATCTGCATAGTTTGAGGCCTGCAACTGCACCAACCCATAGTTTATTTCCATTTGCAGCCATAATACAAAAACAGGTAACTTTAAGTAATTCTATTTTTTCAGCCACCAACATCTGCAAACATCCCAAACTCAATGGGTATATCAAATACAACAAATGACATAATTCACCAAGTTGCCCAACATCAAGCTGTGAGTGGGAGTAGTACACCAGCTAACAGAAGACAAAAGTCATGGGATCTGCTTGATCAGTCTGCTATAGCACAAGCTCATCAGAAACAAACCCCTCCACAACAGGTAATTATTGTTATAGAAATAAATTTAAAAATAAGAGGAAGAGACATATCTTATCCACTTACCTTAGTACTGATAACTATTAATCAGTTTTCAAATAAATATTGATGGTTGGCACTGGAAACCTCATAATTCCATCTGTCTCTAAAACCCTTTTAATTCCAGTTACCACTAACTCCAAATCTCAAAGAGAAGTTTGAAAGTGCATGGATTTTGTAATCTTTCAAAAACTAGGCTTCTACTGTACAGTGACACAGGCAGCAACAACATTCTGTAGCACTTTATATTATTTTCTAAGAAACCATTTTTTTCTCTTGCAATATTTAGCAAAATGGAATTGAGAGGTTTTGATTGCCTAAGATTGATATGCCACTCTAATGGTACATTCCGTATACTGTTTAAATTGGTGTCCCCAAATGCAGGCAAGTCTTGGGCTGTCACTTGTAAGTTGTACGCATTGCTGGATTATATGTAGGATGTATCTTTAATATGTGTCACAAGCCTCATGAAGAATAATAATATTAATTACTTATCACTCTGTAAACTAAAAATGCACACACACCATACACAGACTTCCAACTGAATAGCAGGCTTTCAGAAGAGTGTATAACATCAATTGTTGGAAAAATACAGTAGAAAATTGGATACTATGCATAAAGATTAAGAACTTCCATATTGATTATGTGAACATACAAAAGAAAAAAGTGACAGATATTCAAAAATAGAGAAAATCAAATGAGTTTCCTTCCAGAATATGCACTATGTTGTGCACTAGACTCAACAGTTTGATTTTTGAGTTAACAGTCATTACATATTGTCTTTCGAATCACATTTGAGGAGCTACCCAAAATGTCTGAGAATTTCACTGTAAACATCATAAATCTGTACTTACATCCTAATGCCCTCTGTCACCTTCAAAGTAGTCATCTCGGCCATGCATGTAATGATTCCATCATGTTCTTATTTTTGAAAACACTCCTGGAAGTCTGCAAGGTGAAGGGTGTTCAGAACCCGTTGCAATTTCACTTGGATGTCTTCAATCAAGTCAAAAAGTCACATTTTCAATGCAGTTTTCATTTTTGCGAACAGGTAGGTGTCACATGGGGCTACGTCTGGTGAGTAGGGAGGGTGGGGGGACAGATGCCGTGTTTTGTTTTTGGCCAGGAATTCATTCACAACAAGCAAAGTGTGTGCAGATGCATTTTCACGGTGCACCAACTAGTCTTTTCTTTTTCAACAACTCTGCATTTGCACCAAACATTTTCCCTCAGTCGCTTCGAAACCTTGCAGTAATACTGCCCATTGACAGTCTGGCCAGATGGAACAAACTCAATATGCATTATTCCATGTATGTCTGAAAAATTATTGCAATTGGTTTCATATTTCTGTGAACTTGAGCTTTCTGCGGCCCTGGAGGAGATGATGTTTTCCTTTGTGATGTCTGCTGCTTTGTTTAAGGATCATAACCATAGACACAAGTTTCATCACTTGTTATGACTCTGGATAAGAATTTTGGACACTCTCAAACTTTTTGTTGCAGTTCAAAGCTCATCTGTATCGTGAGGTTTCATTGGTTGATGCTGAGAAGGCCAGGTACAAACTTTGCTGCAATTCGTCTCATGTTCAGTTCATTACCTAGAATTCATTGACATGTACCATATGCCAGCCAAGTCTGTTACAAACATTGCAAATTATCTGCCTTTGGTCTTCGTGAATCATGTAACACACTTTCATGATCATTTCCATTGTTGTGCATGTTGACAGTCGACCAGAACGTTTGTCATCTTCCACAGATTCTTGGCCTCCCTTGGCGCACATGAACCACTGAAATGTGTTTGCTGGACTCAGAGTACTCTCATCATGTCATGTCATCATGAGGTGCGTTTCAGCTGCAGTTTTGTTCAATTTGTCACAGAATTGGATGTAAATCCATTGTTCCTTCACAATTCACAGAAGCACTGAAAAATGTCCTGACGTGCACCACTTAAACTTACAACTGCATGTGCAAAAGATGACAAAACTTTGTGCCACATAGCTAAGATGTATACTTCAAAACATCGAGCGGCAGTATGTCGTATTGCTACTGGTTTGACCAGTACAATGAAATTCTTGGGTATTTTGGGTAGTAGCACCTTGTATATGACAAGGACACTGGTCTTGAAATACAGTGGAAACTTAATCTTTCTCGTGGTAGTAATGATAGTTGTGGAAGCCCTACAATAATCTTGAAACTGACAGTAAATAAGTATTTGATGGTAAGATGGTCAAGAATGTATGAAACAATGCTTTCAAGACAATAACAAGGCACAGAGTGAAAGATACCACATGATTTTTAATTATGAGAATACACATAACAGGTGTGCCCCTCTAGCCTGAGGTCTGAGTCTCCCTGGTCTTCTTTTGTAATCTCATCCAATCAGAACTAAAACGTCCTGAAGGTTAGGAATGCTTAATGTACTTAAAATGCTAAAGCGAAAACCTGGTAGAATGTAAATAATGTAGAAATAAAAGTAATAACTAAATAATAGAGGTATTGAGTCATTGACAGCTGCATAAACATGCCTGAAAAACTTTGATAGTTTTCAGATGAATCCTTTTTCGAGCTAGAGTATATGCACACACACACACACACACACACACACACACACACACACACACACACACCTATACTACTGCTTCCAGTGTATTCAGCTGGCACAGTGTATAGGTGGATGTGTGTGTGTGTGTGTGTGTGTGTGTGTGTGGTGGAGGGAGGTGGTTTTGTGTGTGTGTACACTAGCTTGAAAGAGGATTGATTTTAAAGCTATAGTAAGGTCAGCGAGACTTGGACTCTTGACAGCTGGAGATGGCAGTGCTGGTGGCAATTTTCACTTGTGAAACAGAGAGAGAAAGAGAGGGGGAGTGGGGGTCCTCAAGATCAAGGTTGTCAGAGCCAAAAACAACACACAAGCATTGCCATAGAATCATCATCATCATCATTTAAGACTGATAATGCCATAGAGATGCATAAAAAATTGTATTACATGATGGGTTGAGGTAGATGCACAAGCAGTCATGTCAGGTCCACTACAGCTCTCAGGGATATTCTCTCTCTGACTCTGCCGTTGTAAAATCTTCGGTCTTGTTATGTGGGTATTGATGACTCATTGCATCTAGTATTCAGTGAGTTATTACCTTTACTGTTAAATTATTTATTTTTATCAGTAGTTATTGGAATTTTCCATTCTGAAGGCAAGGGAGTCACCTGCTTTTATAGACCTTGGAATAATATTCTCACCAGATAGTTGTTGCTGCATTCTTAGACATCACAAAGGCATGTGACCATGTCCACATGCCACACAGCTGTAATGAAAATATTCAAGATGTGAAGAAGTACCAACCGAGACCATTGTCGTGTTGAGGAACTAGAAGAGACATGTATTTCAAAAGAAATAATAATCTTGATAAATTGAAATTGTAAATGGAGCCTAAGGAGCAAGCTCTCTTTTAACATCTCTCTTTATAATTACACTGGATGAAGTAATATAAGCAGCAAAGAGGGCGCAGCACACAATGATCACCTTAGTGCGTAATGATACTGAGAGAAACTGAAGTAGAAATCCAGAGTAGAAAGAAGCATTAAGAAATATGCTTTCAGAGAATGGATCTTACCATGCTTAAAATGAGAATGGTTTGCTCAGTGATGAGTAGAGGACCTAAAACTGTTCTCTTGAGAGATGCAAAAAACACAAATAAGAGGCATTTAGCTGCAGACGGGCACACTGAAAAAAAAAAAAAAAAGAACACTCAGTATTTCAGCATTTGGACAATGTTCTTCTTTGAAGTAGAAAAAACACACACATTCACACAACTACTCTTTCTCTCTCTCTCTCCTCTCTCTCTCTCTCTCTCTCTCTCTCTCTCTCTCTCTCTCTACCTCTCACACACACACACAAACCACACACACCACACACACACACACACACACACACACACAGATAGCTTCTGACCTCTGCTGAGGTCAGGACAAGGCACAGAGCAGTGTGGGGAGGATAGGAGTGTGGGAAGATGCTAGTGCTCTATTGCTACTGCTGGGTGCTTGCAGACATTGTGGGGAGGCGGTAGGATTGCTGTGTGCAGCATTGGGAGACCGATTTATTCATTTATTTGGGGGAGGGTGGGGGGGAGATGAGAGAAGTAGAGAAGGGGAAAGGACTATGTAGGTGCAGTGACTTTCCTATTCTTCTGTCTGATAAAATTACCAGTGTGTCCCCATAATGAAGGAGGTGTTTAGCTTAAGAAGATAAAAGGAGGTCAGTATTCTCCAATTTAGGGACATGATTTTAGAAATAACGTGTACTATACTGTGAAAGTATGTTATGTTACATTTTAAAGACTTCCTAATTTGTTATTTACACAATCCAGTACAACATAAATGTATCATTTGTGAGGTATTGTTTAACTATTCAAGAGGGATCACATCCTCTATGCTTGACTGTCATAATTAGCCCAGTATTTCTCCACTTTATCTTATTTTGTATGTGAGGCTGTCACATTAACTAGTAATCTAGTTTTACATACACTGCCAGCAATTAAAATTGCAACACCAAGAAAAAAGTGTCCAGGATAGTAGGAAGAATACATGATTAAATTTGTATGTGTTTTGCGGGTTTAAAATATGTGAGATTTAACATGCAGAGCTGTCTGAGCATTGAGTTGACCTCAGCTTGGATGACAAATACGGGTACATCATTCTTTGCTGCTTCAGTTCTATGCCACAGTTTAGCGATTGTAGTGGCTGGTGAGTGGTAGTCTGTCAGTCTCTTGGCAACTCATCACTGGTGTTTTCCAATTCCTGAAACATCTGGAGACTGCTGGTTTGGGCAGTAGTCAAAGAGTATACTTAATGCAGACTGAAGGGACAAATGAATATCTGTACGAGGGCCAGAACTCGAACTGAAGTCTTGTTCTCTCGAGGCAGCTTGACTAACCACTAAGCCGTCCTAATACAGTGGCATTGCACAGCTGCACAGGCTACCCTAGTATGCCTCCCACCTCAATCCAAATTCCCTTTCACAGATCTTCCCACTTGGTATTCCCCTTAAACTCAAAACAGCATTGCAGAGGTTCTCCAACTGTGCTAGAATAGCACCTCAGCATCGAAACTAAATGGGACATCCTCCATGAAATCTCGGCAGTTGCAGAGCCTCTACAGTGCTGTTCAAGTTTAGGGGGAACATGAAATGGATCAAGGAATTTGGATTGAGGAGGTGGCGTGCTAGGGTAGTCCGTGCATTTGTGCAAAGCCAATGTCCAGCCAGCATGGCATATGCCAAGCGAGCGGGGGACCCAGTTTCGAGTCCCGGCCTTGGTACAAATTTTTTCATGCATTGCTTCAGTGTACATGTACAGGGTGTTCATTTTAACTGAAGACATTGAAATATCTCAAACACTAAACATCAGGTCAAAAAAAGTTATAATTTTAATTTGCTTGACTTAGAGGAGGATATCCAATGATACCACCACCCCCCCCCTTCCCCTCCTCCACTCCATACTGTGCATGGGTGGTGGGGGCCAACTTTGAAATCTTCAATGGGAAGCCCCCCCTTTTTTTATTGCAGATTACGGTTCTATGACAAAATGTACATAAATTCTGTCTCAAGCATTTTCTTCATTTTGCCCCAGATGGCACTGTAATTGGAGGAATGTAAATAGGTACACAATCGTAATTTACAACACGCTATTCAGTGGCCCTCAAATTTCCAATGGCACATGGTACCCCACCTCCGTGCTCTGAGGGAAGGCAGGCCACTATTTCATAACTTCTAATTGGAAACCCCATTCGCAATGTTGTATTCCTCCATCATATCAAACAGGGGATTACTTGATGGTCCACCGTGGCCGTGTAACAAACTACAATGTATAACAACAGGCAGTACACTGCGACCAGTGCTCATGTATTGTGCAGACATAGAACAGATAGTGTCTCTAAATATTACAATACTTGTGTAGTGTTTATTGCCTGCACACCTACATATCATTTGGAGAACTGATGTGGAAGTGGATGATGAATGGTGCAACCACAGAAGAAAAAACTGAAATGATCGTGACTTACAGAGAATGTAGGAGAGACGTGGAGGCTGCTGTTGCCTTGTAAAACGATAAACCACAGTATCATTAGTCTATGATCTTGCCACTGTTGTCTTCTAGTTGACATTTCTCCTTCTTACATGAGGTATAACATTCAAATACAATTTCTGAGTGATAGACCTTCTGCATAATCCTTCCTTATATTAAAAACTAATGACGTGTCCCAGCTTTTTGGCTACCACTAAGTATTTATAGCCAGAGGACTTGTCTACCATAGTGCAAATTTTGTTTATGACTGCATGGAGTTATGATTAAAATTCTGCTAAGAACAGTGACCACTTGCCAGCTGCCTGACTCCAGCACCAGACTAGTGCACTGCAAAGTGTGTTCTGCCAAGCAGCATCATTAGGATGCAGTCACTGCCAAATAACATTAGTATGAAGCACCCTCTGCCATCATAAAATCAGCACTTGGGGGCCTCTGCGTCATAACATCAGTACAGAGCACGCTCTACCACTTATAATCGATACTGCTCTCCCTGGGCCTCATTACATGGTACAAAGCATCCTTGGCCACACAATATTGGTAAGGAACATTGATACAAAGCACCCTCTGTCATGCAACATTGGTATGAAGCACCATCTGCCATGCACAATTAGCATGGAGCTCCCTTTGACATGCAACGTGGTACAAATCACTCTTTGCTATGAAATATTGTTATGAAGCACCTTCTGCCACGAAAAATTGGTAATAAGCACCCTCCAACTCACTGCATTTGTACACACCATCCTCTGCAACATAACATCATTAAAAACCACCCTCTGCCTTGTAACATTGATGCACAGCATGTAACTTTCGTAGGATGCACCCTATGCCATGTCGTCACAGAATATACGTACTTACACCATTTGTTGTGCACAATCAGTACAGAAAATCCTCTGCATGTAACAGTGGTACCCACCTTACAGCAGTGCCAGGCCATGCAAGCTACTGGGATTCCAAGGATTTCTGCCATTCAGTTCTAGATGACAATGGCATGGTCTTCACAGTAGCACTTTATTTCATCATAGTTCAGAGAATTTGTGCAAAATATTTATCAATCATAGACACAGATCCTCACCAAATGGCAGAAGCTGTCTGCAGGCACACACAAAAGAGAATGAAAAATTTGTAATTTTCAGAAGAAATCCTTTGACAAGCAAGATCATGACACACACACACACAGACATTGGCACCTACACTGTGCCTGCTGGACACACAATGTTGGGGTTGCAGTTAGGCAGGTGGGCTGGGGTGAGGTTGTGTCTGGACACACTTGTGTCCACCTGGCATGAAGTTAGTGTGTGTTTGTGTGTGTGTGTTTGTGTGTGTGTGTATGTGTGTGTGTTTTTATACTCAAGCTCGGCAAAGGATTTCTTCTGAAAGTAATCATGAATTTTCATTCTCTTTTGTGTGTGCCTGTCGACTACTCAGCGGTTCCAGTAAGTGATCACCTTTACTCTGAATTATTTACATTCTGCCAGAAATTTCCTTACACACAAACCTTTCTTGCAAAACATTGTATCTATTAGTCAAAACCGTGTCAAAATTCTTACCATAGTTCCTGAGATTAGCCTGTACATACAGGTAGTACTATGGCAGGAGACTTCAGTTAATACATTTACTAGCTACACGCCCTGCATCACATGGATAGCACAAAATGTCTCTCGCCAAACAATATGCCTGGTGTAGCGGTAATTTTATTTATGGACATTGTGTAGAACTCTACATGAAATTTAGAGAACAACCTTAATCAAACAATGGAAAATATGCTATACAGAGAACAACATTAGTTAACCGAATACCATCACTTTCGTATAACTTAAATGATTGAAGCAGCACATGCCAGAAAACTTCTCAGGAGGCATAAATATTATCTTCTCCATGTTTAGTTGGTGTTTGTGGTGATATTTCATTCCAATTGTGGGTGCACATCTTAATGTTATTAATCTGCTTACTACCAGTAAAATATACTATGCAAATCAGGTGACTGGATACATATTTTAATTAGTAGCATATTCTGTTCTGCAGACCGGCTGAGTGGATTATTTATGAAGGGCACAAAGCCATTAAAATGAAACAGAAAGAAAAAGAAAACATGCTTAATGTAAAAAGGTGGTCCATGACAACACTCCTAATAAAGCTTAGTATGCACTGATTTGCTGTTGAGGCTCATTGCTGCAACTCCCTTATGACAGTTATGTTGCTCCATTGTGCATAGAATCATGTTCACATCCATCTTTGAATCAAGAAAAGCAGAAAGCTGAAAGTTGAGTCATCTTCTGTGCTGCTGAGAAACCTCCTTTATGGAAATGAAGCATCCCATGCTGAAGCAATTTACAGAAAACCTTTTACTTTTTGCATAAGAAATTGAATACAACAAATTTTGGATTCACATGCTATGCAGTTGTTCTGAAACAATTGCAGTCAATTGGATATGACAGACAACTTGTGAGTCCCTAACTAGTTATCCATCTAGGGAAAGGAAACTTGTAATCCATAAAGTGCTTCTCTTCTGGCAGATCTCCACATCATTGAGAGGTGTATGCTAGGTTAAAAAGCAGTATAAAAAATAAGGCCCACTCGAAATGCGATCTTGCGCCTTTTGCTTCCCAAGCGTGCACTTTAGTGCTAGACCATCAAGCCTGATATCGAATTTGGTCAAGCTTTGCCACTCTCTTGAGTCTCGAGTCACTGCTGCTGTCTGGAGTTGTGGCAGCAGTAACACTATGTGGCGGTGGCAGTGGCATTGTTTTCAGATTGGCGGAGGGGACTGTAAATCATCACAATTCAGACAATTTCCACAAAATATTTAAAAACTATGTACATAAATTTTCCTCATGCATCACTACATCTATTAGTCAACATCTTTTCAAGAACCCTATAGTTGCTCCTGACATTAGCCTGGATATACAGACTGAAGTGAGCAGGCAAATTCACTTTATATATATGGAGCAGAAACAGATAGTTAGATACATAGATGTAGATGAGATTGCGCCTACTTACTTTGTGTGGTTGTACTGAAACACTAATCATTTGCATATCCCAGTATGCAGTCCACTTTGTGCTAATTGATGCGTATTCCGTGTCGTCTTCATGGTGTTGCAATTTTGATGGCCTGTCATGTAATTCATTTCTATTTATATTATGATCACGCATCCTTAGTAACTAATTTTGTGCCGTGCTATGTTGTTACTGAATTCAACATTGCAGCTGCCTTTGTTTCACAGTGTTCATGTGTTGAGCTGAACAAAAGTGAAGTGATCAGAATATATTTTATAAATAACAAGTTAAAGATATTTAATACATACACAGGCAGTGCTATTGCATCCTCTTAAATGTCTGCATTGTTAATTACTGATATACCATTAGTTGTACTTATATTTTCTGCAGTCACTTATATGTTGATTCCAGTATCTTTTTTGATGTTCACTTTTATATAAATTCTGACTGATGGTTCTTATTTTGTGATTGTGTTGGGAACTGTTTGTAGAAAGATAACCTGTGGTTTTCTTAATGTATATTTCGGTTTGCATTGAGAGCAATTATTTATAGTTTTATATAATGAGATTATCTTTCAATACACTTATTATTATTATTATTATTATTATTATTGAGCCCTCTCCTGTATTTAGAGAATCATTTCTATGTTTTCTGTTGTCCATTCAGTGTTACAGAGTTCTTTCTTGTCTGTGTACTCAGTATACACAAAAATACTGCCTCAAAAAAAGAAAATGAGGTTATTAATGTTACTAAGGAATTATTTGTCGTAGTGTATTAGTGCACAACTGTTTCTAACCTTCAACTGTGTGCTTACACTGTGTCAGGTTTAATAAAAGTTGATTAACTCATTGGCAGCGACAAATAGTTAACTATAAACATGCTCTTGAGCTGCAATGGAATGCGAAAATAACAGAGCACCAGTACATCCTCATAGAAACAGTATACAGGAACGGTTTTTACAGCAGAAGGAATGAATTCAGGCATGTGTCAATCCAAATGGGTCCTAATTACATTAAAATAAATAGTTGAGATCACAATAATATTTCTTTATTGACCGGTTTCAGCTTATATACAAGCCATCTTCAGAATTTCTTGGCCCCCTATGGCTGGAGCTGATGGCACCTGAGATGCCATCAGCACCAGCCATAGGAGGCCAAGAAATTCTGAAGATGGCTTGCAATAAACTGAAACTGGCCAATAAAGTAATATTATTGCGATCTCGACTGTTCATTTTAACGTAAATATAACATTTGGTTGCTGCTCTCCATAGACTAAGTTGCAAAAATTTATGAACAAATGGGTCCTAATTTAACGTGCCCATATTTAGTAACTTCATAAACTTGCAACATTAATTTCCATTTCAGAGTCAAGACCAGGTTTGTAGTGAACAAATTGTCCACTGACACTTGTTTCAGCTTAATATCAGTATTTAAAAAAATGTCGTGCACTAACATGTCATGACAAATAACTTCTTAGAGATGCAGATAATCTCGTTTCTTTTGTATCAACATCGTTTCAAGCAAATACAAAGTATGAGTTGTTATTCACAAATAAGAAGACCCTATAGGCACAAAACACTGAAGAAATTCGTATTGGTTTGCATTTTTGCATGGCTGTTCCATTTTTATTCATAAAAATGTAATGTAATTTGATAATTGAAAGCATTTTTTGGGACACAAAGTAGTTGCCCTAATCACTGGGCTATTTGAGCATGCCTTTAGGTGTGCCACAAATATTTCACCTTCACTAAAGTTGCCATCTGTCATTCACTAACGGTACTACCAGATTCTCCTATGGGGTATGTGAGAAGAGACCTTTGATGTAGTAGAGTCAGTGGACTGTGGCTTAACATGCCACAAGGATGTATTTGAAATGAATTAAATGGAGTATAAATACAGATTTGTTACATAGCAGGTTCAGTATATCTAAACAATGGAAATGCCGTGTGGCTAGGGCCTCCAGTAAGGTAGAAAACCGATCGCCTGGTGCAAGTCTTTCGAGTTGACGCCACTTCGGCGACTTGCGTGTCGATGGGGATGAAATGCTGAGGATAAGGACAACGCAACACCCAGTCCCTGCGTGGAGAAAATCTCTGGCCCAGCCGGGAATTGAACCCGGGATGTTAAGTATGACATTCCGTCGCGCTGACCACTCAGCTACCAGGGGCTCTAAACAATTATGAGGCGGACATCTAAACAATTAGGACAAATTTCACCATGACATTGCATCTTTTTATTAACTCTTCATTCCATTCATTCCATTTCAGCAACTTTAATCAGTTTCATATACCACTTCGAGAAGGCTAAGGAATAATCGCACATTGATGCCAGCAGTATACTGATTAGTGAAGGCCATCTTTGCTTTTAACATTTAGGATTCAACTCAGTAATAATAGAAGTAACAGTTTTGCTATTCCAGTTGTTTTGTTTTTCTTGTAAATGGTGCCTAAATGTTAATTCTGAGTCAAAGGTAGCTAAGTATTTCACCTATTTAATCTAGTGGGTACTATGTCTATAAGGTTGATCACTTCTTTGTAAATTACAAAACTGTTGCTTCTCTGGGTTAAGGGTTAATTTTTATTTTATTATGTGTACATCATTTCTCCATTTCATTTTGCTGTAACTGTAGGCTCCACATGTCATGTGATGTCTCCAATTGATGAAAAATGCTGTATTGTCAGTGTGCTGTGAATTGTGTTATTCTTCAAGAGGATATCATGAATGTTGATATTGAATGGTCTCAGAGAAACAACAAAACTTCAGGGATGCCAGTTTCTGCCTTTATATATTTGTAAGGTGTTGCTGCCAAGCCTTATTATAAATAAAATAATTTCCACATCTAAGAACATTGCCACTGTGGACACAACTAAGCTGAAGTTTCTAAAAATATTTTCTGATAATGGGAAAGGAAGAAAGAAAGTTTAGGCTTTATTGTCCCATCAGTGACAATCTCGTTAGAGCAGGAAGACAAGGTCTCTGTTGTGAACTAGGCAAGTCACAGAAAACCTCAACGTGAATGGTCGATTGGGTATTTGTACCGCTGCTGTTCAGAATATGAATCAACTGCCTTACCACTGCACCACCTTGCATGGTTTCTGTTAATGGATACTTCAAGATTGAAATCATAAATGAAAATAAAGAAAAGCAATCAATTATTTGTAGATGATAGGTGGATAACACATAGACAGGCATAGCAGTATAAAAACAGTACTAGCTTTTGACACTGTAGGAAAAGATCACACACACACACACACACACACACACACACACACACACACACACACACACACACACACACACACACACAAGCAAGCAAGCACACCTCGTGCTCTGCCAATTCCAGCATCTAGGGCCAGAATGTTAACATCACGTGGGTTGCAAAAAGCAATCCAGAGGGGATGGCGAAGGGGAAGGGGAAGGGGAAGGGATAGTAGTGTACAGGTAGGGAGAGAGACGAATGCTGTCTGGTGGGGTGTACAGGGGCTAGACTCCCGACAGGCACAGTGTCAGGAGATTGTGGGAAGTGGGGAAAAAAGTACAAAAAATGAGAGGAGAAGGGAAAGATGAGTGGATGCTTTGGCAGAGGGCTGCAAGTAAACAGGGTGGGAGATGAGAATGGGGAGGAGATGAGAGGACATACAGTGTGGAAACAGTTGGGTGGATGGTGTGGGGACAGTATGTTACCATAGGTTGCGGCCAGGATAATTACGAGAGCAGAGAATGTGTTGTAAGGATAACTTCCATCTCTGCAGTTCAGAAAAGCTAGTGGTGGAGGGAAGGATCCAGATGGCTCAGGTAGTGAAGCAGCCATTCAAATCAAGTGTGTTGTGTTCAGCTGCATGTTGTGCCACATGGTGGCCTACTTTGCTCTCGGCCACAGTTCGGTGGTGGTTATTCATCTTGGTGGTCAACTGGTTGGTAGTCATACCAGTATAAAAAGCTGTGCAATGATTGCAGCAGAGCTGGTAAATGACATGGCTGCTATTACGCATGGCCTGACCCCTGCTGGGATAGGATAAACCTGAGACAGGACTGGAATAAAAAGTGCTGGGTGGGTGGAGTGGGCAGATTTTGCACCTGGATCTTCTGTAGGGATATGATCCTCGTGGCAAGGAGTTGGGATTTGGAGTGGCATAGGAATGGACTAGGATATTGTGGAGGTTGGGTGAGTGATGGAACACCACTTTAGGAGGGGTGGGAAGTATCTCAGGTAGGATATATTGCATTTCTGGTCACAATGATAGGTAATCAAAGCCCTGGTGAAGGATGTGGTTCAGTTGTTCCAGTCTGGGGTGGTACTCAGTGATCAAGGGGACACTCCTTTGTGTCTGGTTTTTCAGGTTGGCAGGAGAATTGGAGCTGTGAGGGAAAATGGCACAGGAGGTCTGTTTGCGGACTAGTTCTGTGGGATAGTGGCTGTCTGTGAAGGCCTTCTACATGCTACCCAAAATCCACATACCCAACAATTCTGGAAGCCCCATTGTGGCTGGTTATTGTGCCCCCACTGAAAGAATTTAGCACTCATTGACCAACACCTCCAACCAATTGTCCATAATCTAGCCTCCCACATCAAAGACCCAAACCTCTTCCTTCAATGACTCTCCACCATCCCCGCTCCTTACCTCCTGGATCCCTACTTGTCACTATTGATGCCACCTCCTTATACTTCGACATCCCTCAGGTTCATGGTCTTACTGCTATTGAACAAGACTCCAGACCCACTACCTCATTCCTTGTACAACTTACTAACTTTATCCTAACCCACAACTACTTCTCATTTGAAAGGAAAGTATATAAACAAATCTGCGGGACAGCCATGGTCACCATCATGGCTTCCTCCTATGCCATGCCAGCCTTTTTATGGGCCATATAGAAGAGTCCTTCCTACCCTCCTAAAAACACCAAACCCCTACTCTGGTTCAGGTTCCCTGATGATATCTTCATGAAATCTGGACCCACAGCCTAGATACTCTATCTTCATTTCTTCACAACTGCAACACCTTCTCTCCCATTTGGTTCCATATAGTCTGGCTACTTGGGGCTGCGTATCTGCAATGACAAAAACTTCCTTACTCAGTATGCTGAAGGCCTTCACAGGCAGCCGCTATCCCATGACCTAGTGTGCAAACAGATCTCAAATGCCATTTCTCCTCACAACCTCAATCCTCCCACCACTCCCAAAAACCAGCCACTAAGGAGTATCCCGTTCATCACCCAGTACAAATCCAGACTGGAACAACCAAACCACATCCTTTGCCAGGGCTTTGAATACCTATCATCATACCCTGAAATGAGGAATATTGTACCTAAAAAATTACCCACCCCTCCTAAAGTGGTGTTTCGTCACCCACCCAAACTCGACAACGTCCCAGTCAATCCCTATTTCACTCCCAATCCCAACTCCTTGCCACAAAGATCATATATCTGTGAAAGGCCCAATCCACCCATCCAGCACTTCCTACTCCAGTCCTGTCTCAGGTTTATCCTACCCCATCAAGGACTGAGCACCTGTGAAAGCACCCATGTCATTTATCAGCTTTGCTGCAATCAATGCACAGCTTTTTATATTGGTATGACTACCAACCAGCTGTCTACCAGAATGAATGGCCACCGCCCAACAGTGACCAAGAGCAAAGTAGACCACCCTGCAGCACAACATGCAGCTGAACATAACATGCTTGATTTGAATGGCTGCTTCACTACCAGAGCCATCTGGATCCTTCCCTTCACCACCAGCTTTTCTGAACTGCGCAGATGGGAGTTACCCGTACAACACATTCTCCACTCCCATAATTATCCTGGCCTCAACCCATGGTAACATGCTGTCCCCACACCCTACACCCAACAGTAACCACCTCCTATGTCCTATCCTTCTCCCATTCATGTCCCCCACCCTGTTTATCTGCAGCCCTCTGCCAAAGCATCTACCCACCTTTCCATGTTCCTCTCATTTTATGTTCCTTTTTTCCCTATCTCCCTGCCCCACAACATCCTGACACTGCACCTGTTGGAATCTAGTCCGTGCACACTCCAACAGGCAGCATTCGTCTCTATTCCCACCCACACACCACTATCCCTTCCCCTTTACCTTCCCCTTCCCCTTCCCTTCCCCTTCCCTTTCCCTTTCCCTTTCCCTGCTCCATCCAGATTTCTGCCTGCATCCCATGTAATGGTGCATTCTGGCCTGAGATGCTGGAGATGGTGGTCATGTGTGCATGAGTTGTGCTTGAGTGTGTGTGTGTGTGTGTGTGTGTGTGTCTTTACTGACAAAGACAGTGACCAAAAGCTACATGTGAGTGTCTGCAACTTGACGTGTCTTCTTTATGGTAAATAGCAATCTATCTGTTCCTACATTGTTGGTAGTACTAGTGTTTGAGTTTTCAACACGGGGTTTGTCTACTAGAAAAAAAGAGGACAGCTAGACAGTCATTTTTGAAACGGTCGCGTGTGAATTGTGTGCCACCCATAAATCATCAACAGATGAGTCTTACCTCATTTTTGTTTAGAAATGTGTTTGGTGACTATGTAATTGTGTTTCTGCTGAGGTTTTTGTTGAACTCCATGTGGACCCAAATATATTGTGTCATTTTTGATGAAGGTGCTTGTGATTATGTTAAAGAGTATTTTCTGAAATACCTTTCCCACCACACAGAGTACGCTTGTGGCTTGGTAAACTGTTGTTTGTATTAACTTTCTGCCTGTTTTTTTTGTATGTACTAATCAGACCACTTGCTGTTATCAAGAATGTAAGATTACTCTAAACACTGAGTATACATTTTGCTTAGTAACAGCAAAAAATTTAGTTTCTGACTTTTATTTTTTGAATTAATCTTCTCTTATCTGAGACTGGCATTTGCTGGATGCTCCACATTGTCATCCCCGTTTTTCCAGTGTATGATGAAGGTATTTTGGATATTCCTGAGCTCACAAAATGACCCAATCCGTAGTTGATCTACACATTTCACACACCACATGTTTGTGATATCTTCATCATGCTGTGGAGAGACACAGATGGCGGTGCAAAGCTTTTGGCGAGTGGCGGTCTCAGAGTTAAGAGAAGCTGAAGTCAGAAAGCAAACCCTGGGAAACCAAATAAAAGAAAAAATTATGTAAATATTGTAGAATAATGTTATTAATAGGCATTAAGTCTTGAGATGTCCATGACTGTATCTGTTAGGTTATGGATTATTAATTAATAATATTCTGTCATCAGACACAAATTTTACTGTATAATTGCTGTCGAATGTGTTTTGCAAATACAGCTCCATTTGCAGGGACTGTATTGATGTGTTGGGCATTACATCTGCTTCAGTTTTTCACCTAATTGTGACAGAATGAGATAGTTGCTAGATGTAACAAGACAAACTACTCTTCATGTGGGATTTATGAGATAAAGCTAGAGAAATGAGATAAATAAAATCGAGTAACATTTTACCAGCATTTAACCACATGACCAGTGCAGAAGACAGAAGTCATATGGTTACACGCAGGTAATATGTTCTGGACCATTTTTCCTATCATTTCTGTGGCTCTATCTAATTTATCCCATATGTGGTATAATTTGTCTCATTAAATATAACAACTGTGTTGCTCTGTTAGTGTTAGGTGAAAAACTGAAGCAAATATAGTGTCCGGCATATCCATACAGTCCTCAAGAACAGAGCTGTAAATCCAAAACGCATTGGACAACAACTATCAAATAAAATTTGTGAGTGGTTGTGGAAAAACTGCAAAGTCAATGGATTCCTCGGTGGGTGTTTGAATTGCAACTTTATTTTATACAGTCTCATTCACTTATGTTTTCCCAGCTTTTTTATGATTGTTATAATTTCTGATATATGCTGAATTAAAAAATTGCAACAGCAGAAATGATTTATGTAGAGTAATGAAATTTCAGGAATAAATTTGTCTGGGTAACATATTTAATTGACTAACATTGCAAGATCATAGGTTAATGTAAGTGTGAGATAAGTCATTGCAAATGTGAAATGCTGGTATATTAATACCTGATGTAACCACCAGTATGTTGAATACAGGCATGCAAATGTGCATGTATTGTGTTGTACAGGTGCCACATGCTAGTGCAGTTGGTAGGTTAAAATATGCTGTTGCAGTTGGTTGGTGAATACAGGATGATTAATGCTGTGTGTGGATGATGCTGGGGTTTTCATCCAGTGATGTCCCATATGTGCTTGACTGGAGACAGACCTGGTGATCAAGCAGCCTAAGACAACATGTCAACACACTGTAAAGCATGTTGAGTTACAACAGTGGTTTGTGGGCGAGTGTTATCCTATTGGAAGACATCCCCTGGAATGTTGTTCATCAGTGGTGGCACAATAGGTCAATTCGCCAAATTTACATTCAGTTTTGCAGTCAGCATGCACAGGATAATGATGCGAGTGCTCCTGCCATCATATGAATCACACTCCAGACCATAACTCCAGGCATATGTCCAGAGTGCCTAGCAAGAAGATAGGTTGGTTGCAGAACCTCAGCTGGCCTCCTCCTAATCAACACATGGCCATCGCACCGAAGCAGAACCAACTTTCATCAGAAAATGCAACAGACCTCCACCCTGCCCTCCAACGAGCTCTCACCTGATACCACTGAAATTGCAGATGGCGGTGGCTTGCGGTCAGTGGAATGCACAATACAAGGCATCTGGCTTGTAGCTGTCATTGAAGTAACCAGTCTGCAACAGATCTTTGTGTCACTTTTGTGCGAACTGCTGTTCATATTACTGCTGCAGATGCAGTACAATGCTCCAGAGCCATACACCAAACATGATGGTCTTCCCACCCGGTAGTGCCACGTGGTCGTTTGGAGCCCCGTCTTCGTATGACCATACATTCTCTTGGCCACCACAGCCAGCTGTCGCATACAGTGGCTACACTCCTACCAAGTCTTTCTACAAAACTGCAGAAGAAACATCCAGCTTCTTGTAGCCCAGTTACATGATGTCATTCAGACTTAGTGAGGTGTTGATAACGGTGCCTTTCTTGCCATAAAGGTATTTGTGATTAACATCAACTCACCACCTCCAATCTCTAAGGTAACTAATGCTCACAATGGTTATGGTGTGTATTTAAAGCAAATCTGATTTGCATCTTCATAGTGATATTACTAATGTCACTCTTATGCATCTGGCAAAAACTTTGATTAGATATCATCTGTTAGGTGTAGAAACAGATTGATCAACTATCAGTTATGTCACACAGTTCCTGCTTGATGTTGTAATTTTTTTCTGTCAGTGTAGTTTTATGTTCATCTTCCAAGTATTTATTTGTAATAGTATTTGTTCGTATTCTTCTTCTTGTTTCTGCAAACCCAAGGTTTTGTTAATTAATGAAATTTATTATTCAGTTGCAAGGCAGATACTTCTAAATCAGTAAGTGCATCACAGTCTAGCCCATGACATATTTCTATAGGTCTTTTTGGTGTCTTCTTTGTTTCTGTTCCTTGTGTTTTGTATCTGGTATAGTTGTGTATTTACCAATGTTAATGATATTACTTTTAAAGCAATAGTGGGGGTGGCTCCTATAGAAACATGTTGTTGACGATGCTATTGGCCAATGTATTTTCCACCTTGTGAATCTTTTCTTTAAATTAGTCTATTTCTTGGTTAATTTTGTTTCTGTTGTAGATAGATTGCTTGTTGGGAGAATGTTATTGCTTAAATAGTGGACTGATTCAAGCAAATTATTCCATTTATTTTTGTAGAGTGCAACTGTTCTTGTGAATACTGCATTTAATAACTTGTCGTTTTGGACCATATTAGTTAGTACGGCTAGTTGTGGCTGCCCATATAAATTTCAATGTTGTAATGTCTAAAATATGAGGTTTCTGGTTCCGTAGCCTTGGTATATGTGTTGATTCATTTGGGCTAAATACAGGAGTTCCTAGAATGGCCTCAAGGCTTAAGTATTTCATTTATCATGTATGAATACATTACATGTGGAGAAGGCCTTCTTGTTACTGTAAGTTTTCTTCTACCAACTTTGTCTTAGGAAGGCTCCCTGAACTGCATTTACTGTGACTGCATGTATCTCTCATGTTTGCCGATATGGTGATGTCTCTTCTTTACGCTCCAGTCTTCTTTTCTTAAAAACTGCCGTACTTTATTTACTCTTCTGACATTTCTATAATCCTTTAACATTTTTAGTGCAAACCTGTCTGCAGTTTTCAAGCGTATCTGTGATATTAGTAATATGTCAATGTCACATTATGATGTTACATTGTGTTTTTGTTGTGCTCTTCAGTCTGAAGAGGGATTTGATGCAACTCTATCCTGTGCTAGCTTCTTAATCTCCGAATAACTATTGTACACTATGAGCATTTGAACCTGCTTGCTGTAGACACCTCTTTGCTCTCCCTGTGCAATTTTCACTCTCTAACTTCCCTCCAGTATGAAACTGATGTCCCTTGATGTCTCAGAATGTCCCCTATCAATTGGTTCCTTCTTTTAGTCAAGTTGTGCAACAAATTTATGTTTTCCCCAAATCCATTCAGTACCTTTTCACTAGTTATATGATCCAGCCTGTAGAGCTTCGAGAATTTCTGCATAAATTTTAGAACCACTTGGCCTTATTCTGTCTCAAATACATGATATTTTAAAGAGAAGTGTGAGAGAGACAAACCCGACCTACTGCACATTGCATGTTTGTGTGTGCAGGTCTAAAAACAGTCACAAGCAAATTGTGGACGTGGCGACCAACAAGTACCTACTGCGATCCATAGAGTTTCAGTGTATGTGTAGAGAAGGAGTGTTTATGTATTATTCTGTGCTTTTAGTGACTGTGGTGATTGTTAAGGATGAATGAAGAAATTATGTTAGACTTTTAATTAATTTATGTGTTGGACTTGCTAGAAGCAAGACATGTTCATAAATTACGAGTGGTTCTTAAACAAGCTCACTTATGAATGTTAATTTAATGCATTTCTAAAGCTCGAAATACGAGTGAAATATGAAATACGAGAAGACGGAGATATTTACATGTGAAATGCAAGAATGTTATTCTGCATAATCCTTTTCATTGTTAATAGGTGAAAACATAAAGTTTGCATATTTACTCCACACATTCTATCGTCAAAAAGCATTAGAGCTTGGTGACCAGTGAAAAGGACTCGAAAAAACAGGAATTTTGAGATAAAACGAAGAAGAAGATATGGTGTGTTGCTGTAGCAACCAGATATAACAAGACAAGAGAACTGTTTCGTGTAATTGGATTGAGTCCAAAAATCAAATGGAAAAATTGGTGGATGCAACAAAGGAGAAGACATAAGGAAGTAATAACGGTAAAGGAACGAAAAGAAGACCTCGACATATTAGCCTAAGAAGAGATATGACAAGAATAATTCAACTAAGAAGATCCATTGGGGGAAGTATACAGCTCTCACACGCAGCGCAGCGATGCTGACATGGAAACAACATCCAACGCCACCGACAACAGTTGCGGTTCACCGGTGCTGACCTGCTTACACAGGTGCTCACGCCAATGTTGACACCAAATTCTGATGCTGCTGAGTTGCTGTTCACCGCTGCTGACTTACCGTCACATCCGCTTACCTATGTTGCGAGAATTCTACGCTGGGTGAGCACAAAATAGAACTATAGTGCCTTAGCAAGAAGTGATACAAACAGTAGAGTGACTTTTATTGGTGTAGTTATTATACTCAGAGTAGATTTTTTTTTTAAATGATTACTAGGTCTAAATATCATAAGAATATGGATCAGGAAAAGCAAATTGGAGAAATGTCAGAACCAGGCATGGCTATGAAAATTAGTAAACAAGGGCCAGACTGGTCTGAATTAGTAAACGTAATCAAAGCTCCAAACACTAAATTAGATGCCCCGGGTGCAGCTTCAACTGCTCAAAATGAAACCTTAAGTGAAGAACTAGGCTCAGCAAATTTACAATTAAATTTTTTAAATGCCAAAGTAGAATCGCGAAGCAAAGAATTCAGTAGTTGATGTGAAAGCGTGGGGGCTTTAAAGAATGAATATGCCAATTTAAATAATAAGGTAGAGGATTTGAAATTAGAATTAAAGAATGAAGTAACTAACTCTTTAAACTTCCATGTAAATCAACTGTTCACTGACTTTAGTCAGAAACAGAACGATCAAATTCAGGATATGATAAAAAAGCTAGAATTTGATATTGAAGATAAATGTAATAATGTGGAATCTGAACTTAGTGGAAGGTTATGATCATTTGAAAATGTGTGTAATGTTAAGTTTGATGCTGTGACACAGAAACTGCATACTTTAAAATGGAGCATAAATAAGAATTGCAAATCATAGGCGTTAATACATGAGTAGAAAATGTAGAAAGAAGTTTCCAAGAGAGAATAGCTAACACTGATACAATAAATATAAGTAGTCTGGAGGAATCTTTTGAAAAAATTATAGATCGATAAGTTCCTGAGAGAATAACCTCTGGAAACGTTTCGACTATTGCTTCTTCTGAACTTAATGATACTAGCAAGGTTATAGATTACATGTAGAAAGAACACCTAATGTTGTGTTACCCAGAGAAATGGTGATTGTTTTGCAGTGGGGAGACTTTCAAACAAAATTTAATGAGAAGTACTGGTCTGCACTTGCTCAAGTGATGTGAATATCAGATCCATGGGATCTGGGCAGAGTCATATATTCCCCAGAAATTTAATGAGAAGTACTGGTCTGCACTTGCTCAAGTGATGTTAATATCAGATCCATGGGATCTGGGCAGAGTCATATATCCCCCGGGATGTTAACATTCTTAGTTAACGGGAAGAGTGACGACCGTCGGGTCCCGAGTTGTTTTCAGTGTTTCTTCTGTAATAATTTTCATGCACCGAATTCCCCCAGACTCTTAAACTATTCTATCCTCCCACACTTAGAGGTACTGGTAAAAAATCTTACCAGTGAAAATTTGTTATTACATCATTCAAAATTGCTTCTGGTAAGAGATTTACTTGTTCCAGTCATTTAGGCTACTAACAAACTCTAACTCCCTATGAATTTTTGATTGCATCATCCTCAGTTGTGAGAGAAACATACCAGCGAGCATTTGTTATTGTGTCATCCAAAATTGCTCCTGGTAAGAGATTTTCTTGTTCCAGTCAGTTAGATGTCCTGACTTTGCTCGGCTGCAGCATGAGGCGGGGAATTGCATACATGTTGTCTCCGACCTCAGTCATTTATTAGGTACCTGGTCAGTTTGTATCTCCCTCGGTCATGGGAATACTGTTCTAATGCGAATGTAATATAGCCAAGCCAGCTTTTGCCTTTTTGCTCTACATAAGGTTTCCGTCCTCGCTGAGCTGGCCTTAGGACAACTGAATTATTCTTTGATAGATGTACCACCATAGTCGGTCCAGAGTTCAAATTTATATTTCCTAATGCATATTTGTCTTAATGAATGGAAGTGAATATTACATTAGCAGGACATATAATATTGGATGAATAATTAAATAATGATGAGACTATAGCATATAATGTTCTATTTTGTATAGAATATTTTATACCTTTTATGAGCTGTGATGTAGACAGGAGAGTTTGTATTGATTTTGAAAGGGTTGGGTAGTGAAAATAAGAGCATGATTTACACCAACAGATAAAGCATGGATAACACAGAACACATATCATACCTTTCAAACAACCCTCGCAAATAAGTGTGTGGAAGGGGGGGGGGGGGGTCAAAGGTTTCCTGTCTTTGGGGCTGTCTCCTTTCTCTTCTTTGATCTTAGCAACCATTTCTATTTCTTTCTTACTTCTCTTTTGAGGACCTAACTGTTTTTCCCTCCTTCCATACTGATATACTTCTACTAATATACTTCTATCGCCGAAGTCCTTCCTAGTCTAAGTGGTTTCCAATAAACTACAACTTATTATCACATAAGAACGCCAATGAATCAGAACACAAAAACACACTTATGCATACACACAAAGAAATATGAATACACAAACAATGAAGTTACAGATTAGAAGGATGTAAGAACCGTGAAGGGTTGTAGGGGAGAAGATATATGTACATCTAGAAAGATGCACACATTGTTTTTATTTTGACAGTTCTACGTCACCAGTTTACATGAAAAGCCATAATATCGATGAAGATATGATGATCTTACAACAAGTATACCTAAGCAGGAAGCATGAGTAGTAAAGGAAGACACAAGCCAGATTCGAGTTATTTGTGATGCTTAGCGAATACTTGGATAAATTGATGAATATTAGGATAGTGGGGCTTGAACAAAATAGGTAGACATAGTATCTACCATGAGTTGAATAATATGTGTAGATCTAGTATCTACTAAGATTATAGAAGTAGAAAAGTAGAGGAGGACTGTAGGGTATTAAATGAGATACTAAGAAGGGAGAGTGAAGTGTAAAATATATTTTTATATTTCCAGGAAATATTTAATTATAGTGTACAAAAAGATGTATACTAGGGCAATGAACCATGAGGCCTACTCTAAAGGATAAGGGGGATGAACCTGGCATTTGCTAAATATATAGGGCAGGTGTACCTACATGGAGATAGAATGACCTGGAACCTAATGAATAGAGATGTTGTATAAAGGGGTGTACATGCCAGAATGGAAAGAGGAGGGCATTCATAGGTCAACCCCCCATGCAAGGTATAGGTACTGATCTTAGGGGAAAAGGACATTATCGTGACAGAAGTCACACATTTAATAGGATTTACTCTGGTAAGTTTGAATTCTTTATATCACTAGCATTATTATGTTTTAGGTGAATTTACAAGTGTCAAAAAGGACACTTTCATTGGCCCAGAGTTCCTCCCAACTACAAACTACTGTAAATAATGATACTAGTATGTACTAAGGAAAAAATAGCACAAGGAATTAGAATAAAGAATAAAGTTCTCAAGTGTAATGAACACCTGGAGCTTAAGATTGAAAACTAAAGATTTAGTCCTCACAATCCCTAGATATGAGAAAAGGAACTCCAACATTGCTTGAAATGTTCACGTTTTATAATTAAAGTAAAATGAAAAAAATTAGGAGTAGCTAAATAATAAGAAAAAAGGTATTCACAGTTATGAAAAGAACAAAGTATACTGTTGAAATATGAATTGTTAGCATATGTGATGTAAATGTACATAATGATTGTGTATAAAATATCACGTTTGATCTGAGGAGGGGGGGGGGGGGGGGGGGATTTGTAGTGCTTCGAGAATTTCTGCGTAAATTCTAGAACCACTTGGCCTTCCTCCATCTCGAGCACATGATATTTTAAATAGAAGTGTGAGAGAGACAAACCCGACCTACTGCGCATTGCATGTTTGTGTGTGTGCAGGTCTAAAAACAGTCACAAGCAAATTGCGGACACGGCGGCCAAATGGCGGCCGACAAGTACCTGCTGTATGATCCATAGAGTTTCAGTGTATGTGTAGAGAAGAAGAAGGAGTGTTTATGTATTATTCTGTGCTTTTAGTGACTGTGATGACTGTTAAGGAGAAATGAAGAAATGAGGTTACACTTTTAAGTAATTCAATACTTTCAGCACGTCGCGGCCCTATCAGCAACTGTGTAAATATTAAATTCAAAATTAACAGCCTCAGTTGCGGAGTTACCTAGATTTACCTAGGTTTCAATTGGGATAACCCAACCTTCTTCAGAATTACACTTACTAATGTTTGTCCATAAAATGGAATCTAGGTAATTCCGCAACTGAGGCTGTTAATTTTGAATTTTAAGTAATTCATGAGTTGGACTTGCTAGAAACAAGACATGTTCATAAATTATGTGGTTGTTAAACCAGTGCTATTGTAAACGTATTTAATCGAGTCTAATACAAATCAGTTGACTTGCAAACTTTCGAATATTTATATGAGAAACGGTGAATTTGTTCTTTGTTGAAGCTGAAATATATCAAGACTAAACTAAAAGTATTCTGCGAGTATCCACTTATTTGAAGAGTAGAGAGAGAGTCAGGTAAATTCCCATAACCTGCTTTATTCTTCGGAGAAGAAGTTTTTGGAGATCGATGTGGCTGACTATAGTCGAAAGTATCGTTAATGTCAATAGAAAAGTTAAGTCTGCAACCACAGAAAACACCACACCAAGTAAGTCAACCAATGTGAGAGCGGTGTGAATTTTGCAGTCCAACTTCATATCGATTCTTGTCATCTAGAGTGTTAGAAGCCATCTAATCTATGGCATCACCTTTCAAAACCTTCTATTCTCTTCTTATCTGAATTGTTGAGCTTACATTTCACTTCCCTATGATACTACACTCCAAGTACATCCAGAAAAAATGTCCTACCACTTAAATTTATATGTGTCACACCCTTCTCAATCACTGCTTCCCTTTCGTGCTCCTTGGCTCTTATAACTGCTGTCTAGTTTTTTTACAAGCTGTAAACAACCTTTTGCTCCCTGTATTTTGTCCCTACTACCATCAGAATTTCAAAGCGTGTATTGCAGTCACATTATCAAACACTTTCTCTAAATCTACAAATGCTATAAATGTAGGTTTACCTTTCCTTAAGCTGTTTTCTAACAGAAGAGGTAGGTCAGTATTGCTTTGCATGTTCTACATTTCTTTGAAATCCTAATTGATCTAGCCCAAGGTTGGTTTCTGCCAGCATTCTATTCTTCTGTAAATAATATGTGTCAGTATTTTGCATCCATGACTTACTCAGCTGGTAGTTATTAAGATTCACACCTGTCAGCACCTGCTTTCTTTGGATTTTGAGTTACTACATTTTTGTCGATTTGTAAACTTGTAAACGTGTTCACCTGTCTCAAATGTCTAGCAAGCCAGGTTGAACAGTTTTGTCATGGATGGTTCTCCCAAGGATATCAGTAGGTCTGACAGAATTTCGTTTACTTCAGGGGCCTTGTTTCCACTTAGGTATTTCAGTGTATTGTCACATTCTTCTCAGAACATCATATCTCCCATCTCATTTTCATCTACTTCCTCTTCCCTTCTTATAATGTTACCTTCAAGTTCTGTACCCTTGTATAGTCCCTCTATAAACTCCTTCCACCTTCCAGCTTTCCCTTCTGGGCTTAGTACTGGTTTTCTATCTGAGCTCTTGATATGCAGACAGCTGCTTCTCTTTTCTCCTGTTGGCAGTATGTATCTTTCACTTGTTATACATGCTCCTATTGCCATGTATTTGTTCTTTAGCCATTCCTGCTTAGCCATTTCGCACTTCCTGTCAGTCTCATTTTTTGGCTAAAAAATTCCCTTTTGCCTGCTTCGTTTGCAACATTTTAATGTTAACTACTTTGGTCAATTAAATTAAATATCTCTTGTGTTATCAAGGGATTTCTACTAGTCGTTGACTTTTTTACTATTTGCAACATTTTAATGTTTACTACTTTGGTCAATTAAATTCAATATCTCTTGTGTTATCAAGGGATTTCTACTAGGCGTTGACTTTTTTACTATTTGCAACATTTTAATGTTTACTACTTTGGTCAATTAAATTCAATATCTCTTGTGTTGTCAAGGGATTTCTACTAGGTGTTGCCTTTTTTACCTATATGATCCTCTGCTTCCTTCACTATTTCATCTCTCTTGAGCTACCCATTTGTCTCCTACTATGTTCCTTTCCCCTGTTTCAGTTGACCATTGCCTAATGCTCCCTCTGAAACTTACAACAATCTCTGGTTCTTTCAGTTTATCAAGGTCCATCTCCTTAATTTCCTACTTTTTTGCAATTTCTATAGTTTCGATCTGCAGTTAATTTCTAACATCACCTCTAAGTACTTCCCAAAAAATATCACCAAAACATCAAATGTAACTCAAGCAATTCCTGAGTTATCCATGTTACGAAGGCAGGCCATTCTGTCATTATCCTTACTGTGATCAAAGGCTCCACTGCTGCAGAAACTCTTTACATATCCAGACCCACACCCACACAACCCATTCGTCTACTTACTTTTCAGAGTACACAAACAACCATCCCAGCTGCCTAAGTGTTGCAGTCTTCAAATCCCATACCAAATGCATCTAGGTACTGGTAGATCAGCCTCTTCAACCCACTACACAAAGCCTCCCACCCTACATAATAGACATCAACTGTTTCCTAAAATGTCTTGAGTCCATCTTCACCTCTCATTCACCCAAAACCTTCTTTGTCACTATGGGGGTGAACCCACTCGACCCTAACATATCCCAGCTACATAGGCTATCAGCCCTAGAACACTACATCCACAAGTCAGCCTCCCAAAAACACTGTGACCTATGCAAACTTTATTCTTACCTATAAGTTCACATTTGAGGATCAGACCTAAAAACAAACCAGGAGAATGTTTATGGGAACCAGGATGGTCCCACACAATGCCAAACTCTTTATGGACCACAAGAAAGAGGTGTTCCTCAAGATGCAGAAGCCAGAGCCAAGAGTTTGGTACACATTTATTGATATAAGATCTTTGGAATTTGGACGCCTCAGCTTCCTGTAGCAACTTCACTCGTTTTCCTAATTTAAACTCTGTAGTCATTTTACAAACCCAAAATGATCTTCTTTCTTGCAGTCGTCCATTTCATTGAAGCTCACACTGAAATCTCAGTCCATATAAAACATATCAATAAATAACAATATCTCAACTTCAATACCCGTCACCTTTTTGCGTCAAAGGAATGTTTTCCTACAGTGTAAGTAAGCATATGTAACAAACAAGCATATGTTCTAGTTTCAAATCCATCAGCACCTATACCATCAACAACCATCCTCTTCCTAGCTTTCATCTTCTGCAGCAAAAAGCCTCCACTTCTAACACATTCAAAAACGGCGCTTTTTTCACTTATTATCATCCAGACCTCTTGTCATCTTAATATCTCCCAGACCTCAGTATATCACTTAGCGGATGTTATGGCCTTCTCAAGTCTAGTCCTGAAATGAGATCATATTTCCCCAATTTCTTTCCCACACCACCCACTATCATCTGCCACTGCCCTCCTAACCTCTGCAACATGCTTTTCATCTCTTATGAAATTCCTAGACCATTACCCTACCTTGGGGTTTATTACACCAGTAAGTATTTCCAAAGTAAAACCTGTGTCATACTCCCCCACACTATCGCTTACTCCACCCCTGCCTTGGTAAAGTCTACATTGTAGGCAGTGTAGCGTGCACAATGACAATTATCATTTGCAAATCCATATGGGTTCACTTCACAGTCTTTTATATATAAATAATCACCATTAAACTGACTGAGGACATCAATGGATACAGAACAACTGCCCACCTTGAGAACACCCACACCCAGTTACTGAATATGCTCTACAATATGCTTCACCAAATGGGCCATTTGAATCCTCCTACCCAATATTATTTCCCCTGACCACCAGAGATGATAATTTGTTCTCCAACATAGTCTTTCAACCAGCCACCCTCTGGACCTAATATCTGTTAACACTCCTTACCCCACCAGCCCCACCCCTGTTTTTACCTGATGATAGTATTTCATTATTTATTCAATTACATTTTTCAATATCTTTGCTTTTCTCTATGTATCTTACTTAGTTGTCTTGTCTCTTTTTCCACTTTCTTCTAGTTCTCTATTGCATCACACATTCCACTTTTCATTCCTGTTTAATCTAGTTTTACTTTTCACTTTGTAGTTTTGTCTCTGAACTCAAGCTGGTAAGGTTCTTATCTTTGGCCTAGCCCTTCGTTTTTGTCTCCTCTTGTCCTCACATGCAGTGGGTCCCTATCAATCTGGGGTCTGAGTATCCAACCGCTCCTTTCCATTACTCTCCAACCAATCGCATCAGTTTTTTTTCCTACTTCTAAGTGTTTTATTTCGCAGTAATTAATATTTTGCCTTCTGAAAGCAAGTTATGGCCAGGTGTTCTGCTCCTTATAACTTCATTGTTTTCATGACTGAAATTATCCCTTTCATACAAATGAATGTGCATAATTAAGGAACACTTTGAGGCCAAGAAGAGTAGCATAAACACTAACAGTGATGTGGCTTAATAAATTATCCATTAGATTTCAGCCATGCAACGTCAGAAACCATATTTCATCACCTGGTATTTCAGCCATATACCTTTTGGCAATATTCCAAATGACTTGGCAAACTGAAGCTACAGTACGCACTCCATCCTTTTAAACTGATAGATCACACTACTGCAAGTGCAGCTGAAGATACATAAGCACCAGAGATGATGTTCAATGGCCTGGCAAATAACTATTTAATCAGCAGTGTAATGGTCATCCATACTGGGATACACCATTGCAAGTTTATTCAAAAAAGGTGACAGATTCCTTGTTTTATCCAGGTTGAAACAGCTATCTCTGTTAATGAAATTCTTCGTCAGACAAATTCTACAGCTTCCTTCACCGTTGGGTCCCAAAAAGGTGAAAACAACACGAGAATTTCAACATTTTCACACAGCATATAGTGCCAGTGTCAATGCAGTGCTCACCACAACTGATTTATGGGCTGTAAGAGCCAGTTGTATCTCAGGAGTTCTGTGTATCTTTTATGGACTGTAGGCATCATCTGCTCTCTGTATGAAAAGCCACATTCACACACATTCTTGCAAGCCCTAGATTGACAAAATGTCATCTGGCATTGTTAGTTAAGGTTTTTCTTCTCATGTACTCCAGGTCAATGTTGAAATGGTTCCTGTAACAAGGTCATCACTGATTCCTTCTTGTCATCGACAACTGAACACAAAAAAGGAAGAAAACTTGCTAATTTTCAGAAGAAATTCCTTTTTTCAGCTACAGCAATCCTGGCTCTGCACGACCTGTGTGTGTGTGTCCCTGTCAATGACTCAGTGGTTCTGCTTTTCAGTGAGTGGTAGCCTTTATTCCTACCATATTTACATTCTGCATTATCTCTAATTATCTTAATATAAACAGGAGATATACACTAAACTCAGTTTGCCAAGTAAAAATATTTTTCCACTTTTCTTAACATCCATGTCAGTCTCATTTTGATATGTCATAGATACTATTCTCACTACTGGTGCTGTGAATGGAGTAGATTTCTTGGCTAGTGAAAGTACATTATGGGACAGAGAGTTAATAATTGTAGAAATCAGTCAGCCTGTGATTATTCCAATCGTCAGTGATCGAAAATAATCTATTATCTATTACAAGTATAAGTGAAGATGTGGTTTGGTCTACCACTGCTTAATTGTGATACTTTTGTTATTGTGAAGGCACAGAGACTGTACAATTTTGTATAGAAATGTGTCACAGTTATTCTATAACTTGGCAATACTTAAGGAAAAGGAAGCAAATCCATTTATAAATTTATGGTACTGTAACTACTGAAGGATGCTGTGCACCATGTACCTTGCTGTTGTGGGGTGGCTTGTGTGCCTCAGCAATACAAATAGCCGTTCCTAAGGTGCAACCATAATTGAGGAGATATGTTGACAGGCAGGCAAATGTGAAATTTCTGAAGAGGGGCAACAGCCTTTTCACTAGTTGCAGGGGTATCAGTGTGGATAATTGACTGATTTAGTCTTTTAACATCAGCCAACAAGGCCTTGCTGAGCTGGTACTGCTAACGGCAGAGGAACAGCACCGTGAATATATTAACATAACCAGGACGGACATAGAGCCAACACCCACCACAATATTACAAGTTTAATTACCAACTGAACTTACAGATGATGCAGAGATTGAAGAAATTTATGATGAAAAAAAAAATATTCAGATAGTTAAAGGAGACAAACAATTAATTATGACAGGGGATTGGAATTCAATAGTAGGAAAACAAAGAAAAGGAAAAATAGTAGGTGAATATGGTCTGGTGGAAAGTAGTGAAAGAGGAAGCCGCATGGTAAATTGTGTATAGAGCATAATTTAATATTTGCTGACACTAGTTTAGAAATCATCAAAGAACACTGTATGCTTGGAAGAGGCCTGGATACACCAAAATGTTTCAGAGTGATTATACACTCCTGGAAATTGAAATAAGAACACCGTGAATTCATTGTCCCAGGAAGGGGAAACTTTATTGACACATTCCTGGGGTCAGATACATCACATGATCACACTGACAGAACCACAGGCACATAGACACAGGCAACAGAGCATGCACAATGTTGGCACTAGTACAGTGTATATCCACCTTTCGCAGCAATGCAGGCTGCTATTCTCCCATGGAGACGATCGTAGAGATGCTGGATGTAGTCCTGTGGAACGGCTTGCCATGCCATTTCCACCTGGCACCTCAGTTGGACCAGCATTCGTGCTGGTCGTGCAGACCGCGTGAGACGACGCTTCATCCAGTCCCAAACATGCTCAATGGGGGACAGATCCGGAGATCTTGCTGGCCAGGGTAGTTGACTTACCCCTTCTAGAGCACGTTGGGTGGCACGGGATACATGCGGATGTGCATTGTCCTGTTGGAACAACAAGTTCCCTTGCCGGTCTAGGAATAGTAGAACGATGGGTTCGATGACGGTTGGGATGTACCGTGCACTATTCAGTGTCCCCTCGACGATCACCAGAGGTGTACGGCCAGTGTAGGAGATCGCTCCCCACACCATGATGCCGGGTGTTGGCCCTGTGTGCCTCAGTCGTATGCAGTCCTGATTGTGGTGCTCACCTGCACGGCGCCAAACACGCATACGACCATCATTGGCACCAAGGCAGAAGCGACTTTCATCGCTGAAGACGACACGTCTCCATTCGTCCCTCCATTCACGCCTGTCGCGACACCACTGGAGGCGGGCTGCACGATGTTGGGGCGTGAGTGGAAGACGGCCTAACGGTGTGCGGGACCGTAGCCCAGCTTCATGGAGACGGTTGCGAATGGTCCTCGCCGATACCCCAGGAGCAACAGTGTCCCTAATTTGCTGGGAAGTGGCGGTGTGGTCCCCTACGGCACTGCGTAGGATCCTACGGTCTTGGCGTGCATCCGTGCGTTGCTGTGGTCCGGTCCCAGGTCGACGGGCACGTGCACCTTCCGCCGACCACTGGAGACAACATCGATGTACTGTGGAGACCTCACGCCCCACGTGTTGAGCAATTTGGCGGTATGTCCACCCGGCCTCCCGCATGCCCACTATACGCCCTCGCTCAAAGTCCGTCAACTGCACATACGGTTCACGTCCACGCTGTCGCGGCATGCTACCAGTGTTAAAGACTGCGATGGAGCTCCGTATGCCACGGCAAACTGGCTGACACTGACGGCAGCGGTGCACAAATGCTGCGCAGCTAGCGCCATTTGACGGCCAACACCGCGGTTCCTGGTGTGTCCGCTGTGCCGTGCGTGTGATCATTGCTTGTACAGCCCTCTCGCAGTGTCTGGAGCAAGTATGGTGGGTCTGACACACCGGTGTCAATGTGTTCTTTTTTCCATTTCCAGGAGTGTATGATGGTAAGACAGAGTTTTTGGAATGAGATTTCAAACTTTAATAAGACATTTCCAGGTGCATATCTCTGGCTGCAATTTGTTGGTTATGAACTGTAGATTAAAATTAAATAAAATGGAAAAAGTGTGAAAATAAGGAGATGGGACCTGGATAAGTTGAAAGAACCAGAGGCTGTTGACAGTTTCAGAGGGAGCATTAGGCAATGATTCACTACAACAGGGGAAAGAAATATAGTAGAACACGAAATGCTAGCTTTGAGAGATGAAATTGTGAAGGTAGCAGAGGATCAAACAAGTAGAAATCCTTGGATAACACAAGATATATTGAATTTAATTGATGAAAGGAGTACACAAAAAATTGCTGCAAATGAAGCAGGTAAAAGGGAATACTTACCTATGAGATTGAGAAAAAATGCAAAATGGCTAAGTAGGAATGGCTAAAATGGCTAGAAGGATGTAGAAGTATGTATGACTAGGGAAAGATAGATACCATGTACAGGAAAATTAAAGAGGCCTTATGAGATTAGAGGAGAAGCTATATGAATACCGAGAGCTCAGACGGAAAACCAGTCCTAAGCAAAGAAGGGAAAGATGGGAGTGGAAGGAGTATATGGAAGGACTATAAAACGGCAATGAACTTGAAGGCAATATTATGGAAAGAAAGGAGGATGTAGATGAAGATGAGTTTGGAGATATGATACTGCAAAATGAATTTGACAGAGCACTGAAGGACCTAAGTTGAAACAAGGTCCATGGAGAAGACGACATTCTGTCATCGCTACTGATATCACTAGGAAAAACAGATAAAAGCCAGCCTTGGAAAAGATCAGTTTGGATTCCGAAAAAATGTGGAAACTCACAAGGCAGTACTGACCTTATGACTTCTCTTAGAAGATAGGTTCAGGAAAGGCAAACCTACACTTATAGCATTTGTAGATTTAGAGAAAGCTTTTGACAATGTTGATTTGAATACACTCTTTGAAATTCTGAAGATAGCAGGGGAAAATATAGGGAACAAAAGGCCATGTACAACTTGTACAGAAACAATACAGCAGTTGTAAGTATCCAGGGGCATTAAAGGGAAGCAAAGATTGAGAAGGGAGTGAGGCAGGGTTGTAGCCTTTCCCTGATATTATTCAATCTGTACATCGAGCAAGCAGTGCAGAAAACCAAAGAAAAATCTGGTTAAGGAATTAACATTATGGGAGAAGAAATAAAAACTTAGAGGTTTGATAGTCACATTATACTTCTGTCTCAGACACTAAAGGCCTTGAAAGAGAAATTGAATGGAATTGACAGTGTCTTGAAAGGGGGGATACAGGATGAACAACAAATGAAATGGAATGTAGTCAAATTAAAAAAGGCAGTGCTGAGATAATTAACTTATGAAGCGAGACACTAAAAGCAGTAAAGGAGTCTTGCTAGTTGGGCAGTAAAATAACTGATAATGGCTGAAGTAGAGGATATAAAATGTAGACCAGCAATGGAAAGAAAAACATTTCTGAAGAAGAATTTGTTAATACTGAATGTAGATTTAAGTGTTAGGAAGTTTTTTATGGTATTTGGAGTGTAGCATTGTAGGCAACTGTAATTTGGACAATAAACAGGTCAGATAAGAAGAGAATAGAAGTTTATGAAACAAATGTTAAGACAGTCAATCTAATTACATTCTGCACAGGTTAACATATATGCCCTTTTCCTCAGTTATACCTTTTATTTCACTTTCTACTAGTAAATTCAAGGTCAGGAGTTAAGTTCACATCTTGTCCAAACAAGTAACTACAGTTTATGTGCAGGTGCAAGGTATTGTGTCTGCCTAAGCGGGCCTCATGATGCTAGGATCAGTTCCAGTACAGCATTCGTGGCTGCCGCATCGTGGTCGCGAAGTGGGGCCGAGGCAGTTCCAGATAAGTTTTATGGTCTGACGATAATTTATGGATTTGTAGTTTTAGCTTGACAATGTCCACTATGGAAAGACGGTAGTTACTGTTATTCTGAAGAAGGTTGGGTTATCCCAACTGAAACCGAGATAAATTGTAGGCAAACAGTGCAACTGAGGCTGTTAATTATTAAAATTAAAATTAATTTTTACACAGTTGCTAACAGGGCAGTGAAATGTTGAAGATATTTAAATACTATTTCATTCCCTGTAAAGATTTAAAAATGGAAATAACAAAAAAGAGAATAACAGAAATTTTCTAGATATGAAATTATCCGCAAAGTCAACAATACAAGATTGTTGCAAAGTCAATGAAATATGTTGATTGAACCTACTCGTGTAATGAAGTAAATGCTCTTCATTTCCTTCAATAACATTTTTTTCTATTGAATCAGACCCATCCTATCCTTTTGGACCATGACCAATCCACTTATTTCATTTTTCTCAGAATGCGAATTTTCCCCTCTAATCTAGCAGAGCCAGTTCAAGTATGTTTGGACTGTGCATACATTTTTACACATATCTCATTGCCAGCTACTGCCTTATGCTGAAATTACTATATTAATTCCTTGGCAAAAGCAGTAAATTTCGCAAGCTATAATTCATGAGTACCTATTTCCTAGTGCCAAAATAGAAACATTTGCAGACAGATGGACTCACAGGCTCAATTACTGAATCACTAATTATTCAACATTTGAACTATTTATGCTTCAGGTGAAAGGATGGTGTGCACTGTTTCCAGGTGGAAGAAAATACCACTCCATAGATCAGAAGAGACAAGTTGGACATAACAATGCTCAAAAGTTAACATCATGGATAACATGAACATCATAATTTTTTGTAACAATTCAACTTACCTTTGCAGGGTTCATGTAGTCGTTTTTCTTTCCTGTGTTGCTTGTCTTAATCTGAAATTGCCCACCTGATAATCACCCCCTCAATTCAATTGGAAAAAAGCCAACAAACTATAAATCTTCACTTTATCAATAGCAACACTTACCCCACTATGTTTCCCTTCCTTACAGCATTGGACTTAATGCTAGATGGATTTATTATGATGCCAGATCTCTTGTTAAATGAGTCTCATACACCTTGTGACTCCTGTTGTCCCTACAACTATCCATGCAAAACTGTGTTCTATCTGGCCTTTGAAATGATCTTGATTGAGCCCTGGCTTAATAATTATGCTGCACATAAATATGTAAATAAATAAAAATCACCTCAGTACACAATACCTCCATGGACCAGAGTTTTAATCAGCTTGTGAGGCAAGAGAGTTGAGATGCGTAAGTCACGCACTCAAATACGTATTCTCACGCCCCTAAAAGTAACTATCTGCCCACTGTTGAACATAGTCCATCTTCTTGACAGATACTGTAAAAGCGGTAACACGTATTTCTACACATTTATTCCAATATGAACTACTCATCTCCCCCCCCCCCCCCTCTCTCTCTCTCTCTCACTCTCTCTCTCTCCACATGAAACATACCTGCATAGCCAAAGGCAGTGCATACACATTTTCTGCAAAACAGCATACAAGTTTATGTCTTACTTTCCATATAAATAAACACACAACACTTTGTAGTTGAAAATGATATGAAACAGCATCAAAAAATCTGATTATTTGTTTTATCAGTTCCATCAGTTTGGTTTCCTTGCTGGGCACCAATACTGTCCAACTCAGAAAACTGGCTGTCATTGACCAGCCTATCTACATTGTCTCTAGTGTTTTTCCCCTGTAATTGTCCATTCTCAACAGTGGTCTCAATTTTTTGCCTTTTTTTTAAGCATCTTGTATCCTCTCTGTACCAATGATAATTTCACTTTTTATAATTCATTCCATTGGCTATCTTAGTTTCCCATTTTGAGTTTTTCTTTAATATTTGTTTTAGCTGCATAGTTGTGTTTTCTAATTGCGTAATTCATGTCTTAATCAAGAATCCTACAGCTTCTTTTAGTCATTGGGGTGTGTTGGAGTTTACTTAATACAGGCCTAGATTCTAAAACTGTCTCTTTTATATAACTAATTTGATGAGTTTGAGGATATGACATTCCCCAAGAACTAAATACAACATAAGCGCACAAATCTTTTGTATTTCAATCAGTTGAGTGTATATTACGCAATATTTTTTTGAAGCCAGATTATTTTGATACCTAAATTGTAATCATATTTCATTAGTACATGCAAAGTATATCTTATATTATTGATATGAGTGTTGATGCTACTGTTTTTATTTAACATTCTGTAAGTACATCTTCATATGATTCAATCCAGCAAGACCAACAGGTTACGAAATATAGCTAGCAAATATTCAGAAAAAGGTATTTTTATTCATATCCAATGATGTTAAAGTGACACTGAAAAAGAAAAGTTTGATTAACATTTCATCCATAAGAGATGGATGTGACTATTGATAAGTACAAATACAACGTTCCTGTGTCAGTCACTTATTTATTTTGCCACTGCATGTTTCAATGATTGGTGATGAAGACAATGGTGTGAACTGACACATAGTGGAAAAATAAACAAATAACTGATATAGCAACTGTTTTATATCTAGAAAAATCTGAAATAAAAATGTAGGAAATCGAAATTTTAATGAAAATAGCCAAAGTAGCTAAACTGATTAATAGTCCTCAAAGTGGAGGCACGGGAAATAACATTGAGTTTGTTTACGATACTCACATCTGACCATGTTAGTGGATTTATTGGATTATTTTCATGCCTTCTATTTGTTTGATGATGACTGTCGTAATTAAAGTACAATCATTTCAATTTCTACATTTTTTGCACTGTTTTGGTAAAATGCAACTCAGGGCAGCAGTAGATGAAATGAATGTAGGAAAACTCCTGAAAGAACTCTCCAGTTGGTTGTTGGAAATAACTTAACAGTAAAGGACTGAACAAAGATGTTCCTTGTCTCACACATGCTATTGTGCTGTCATACCAACTAACCCCATAAAGTATGAGAGATCCCAATTCCAGGAGAAGACATCTCTTTTAAATCGATATTCCTCTTTCTAGCACAGAAAGTGGTATTTTCTTATTTTGGCTAATGTATTTGAGTACATAAATGAATACACATAGAGTATTGCTGTGACAGGTGTGTAAATAGTGAACTACCACTATGATTCATTACTGCAGTAGGAGAACGGGATGCCTATGTTGCGACTGAGGATGGCAAGTATACTGCAGCCATGTTATTTTGTGCTGTGAGGTAGTGCCAGAATCCAAATGCCAGATTTGTCATACTCTTTTCTTCAGCTCAGTAAGCACTATAGCAAGGATCAACAGAAAATGTTCTGTAAAGGTTCAGAGACAACTTATCTGCGATATACTCTGGATTCCAGATGAGGGAAATGCACCCCCTCTTGCTCCCACCATCTCCCACCTCACTGATGTCTGTAGTTTTAATAGTCTGGAATTTGCATCTTGGATGTTAATCCATTGTTGTCTTATTCCTTCCCTTGTTGGCAGTTTGGATGATTTTCCTTCATTTCATGTTAACTTTTCTCTTCCTGTTTCTTTTCATTTCTTCATATAAAGGAAGTTTCAAAAGTTAATAATATCAACAATTCAACTAAGTTTTTAATTTGTGTGTCTATCAGCTCTGCTTAAATAGCTATTGTTCCAGCAAGTGGTAAGTAGACAGTACTCTTTCAAATAGTGTTCTACCTTTATACCACTTGGGGCCCATGGTTTAATGATAAACAACTGAACTACTCTTTAAATTGTGTTTTAGGTTTTATGGAAGTGTTTTATTGTGCTTACCATATGCTAAAATAAAATAACTTGTCTAATACCCTCGTGCCACCACACCACATATACTTATCATTGATGACCTTCTTCTGTGTATTCTTCTCTTGTGGACATTCTCTTTACTTTTAGATTTTTCCATGTGCATGGCTGGTTCTTTCCATCTGTTTCTCATCTTTGTTGTGCATCACTGTGTATTTAACAGTAATTTGCTCAGTTGCATATTTCTTTTGGTTTATAATATGAAACTTTGTTCCAGTTTCATTTGTTTTTTCTCATTTTTTCCTTCTGCCACCCAAGGTATATTAGCACCTCATTCTGTTCACTATTAACTGTTTGAATATTCTCCTTCCTTTTCATTTTCTTTTCAATTTCACAGCTTTTCATCTTTCCACAGTCTCAGTCACTTAATTATCAGTTTCAGTTCAGCCATGGTAATTGTATTTATTAAAAGCAATGCAGCAATTGGAATTTTGCTCATCCAATTTGTGAGTTCACTTTTTCAGTCCCAATCTTCCTATCCCATATATCTATATATTTTGTACAGAAATGACAAACAATTTTGAAATGTATGTGTAATCCCTCTGATCTCATTATTTAACTATGTGGATTGCTTGGTTTATATTATTTTTCTGTTTTTAAATTGTAAGTCATTCATTACATGGCTTCCCTGTCATCTGGCCCGTCCTTCTGCCACTTCATGTCCTATGCCACTTTATTTTTATTTCCTATTTTTCTGAATTAAAGCCCTTGGCTCTAAAGTCTCAGAATTCAACTTCTATCTGTTTGCTTTTCTGCCACTAAGTTTTCCATCCTGTTTGGTGAGTATTATTATTTTATTTGTCATGGTTAAAGGTGTAAATGGCTTTGTAATTAATTATGGACACGACTTAAAGCTATATCAGATCATTTGGCAGCAGTTATGAGATTTTGTGAGACTAATCATTTTCGACAGTGTTTCGTAAGGATTTACTCCTGTGTGAGCATGCTTAATTGTTATAGTAATTTGAGAAAGGAAAACGTTTTAAGGTGCACTCAGTGAATTGACATTGCCATGCATGTAGGTTCATTCTGCTGCATGTGGGGGGGACTCTAATAACGATAAAGGGTGGCGCAGTCTGGATCTGGGCCACCAGGCACCTTCAAGTTCAGCTTCGTCAAGACCATTATTTCGCACACAGCGTTCATCATCAGTGCCTGCTCCAAAATCAACTGCCGAAGCAGGTGCTACAAAAGTAAGGGGCTTCATTGGTTTCAGTAACAACTGTCTGCACTGTCATAAATCTGAGTGTTCAGAATCTTTGTGATATTGTTTTCACTGTTGACTGTAATAGTATTCTGGTTCCTATTTCATCCCCTCCCAAATGTTAAATATTAATTGAAAGCAGGGAGAGTACAAAAGAAATGAGAAAAGGGGAACTTGTATTTAATTTGGCAGCATTACATCAAGCTGTACTTTCATTCTGTTACTAATTGCATAATTTCCTTTCACACTCAGTTTTATCACATGAAGTAAAAGGAAGAAAAATAACAAATGTGTGATTTTTTTTTTATTTAAAGAGTTGCTAAACACACCTTTGAGAACACATATTTTATTTGTAAACACACACTGTGTAAACCTTAAAATATGATAAACAGAGTAATGTGAGGTTCTTTAAACAATGTAAAGTACAATATGTGTTGCTCAAATACAAAAAGTATGGCTTTGTGACTCTTGTAGTAGTTGGAAGAACACACAAACATATTCATAAAATACAAAGCTCAAACTTTTTTTTGTATTTTGTCACCTAAAAATAGGAATAAATGCTGGGCATTTCATTTAGACAGTGTTTGAACAAAACATGTAACTGAATTCTTAAGTAAGAAATGCTTCATAAGAGGCAGATGTTACTACATCTACATCCATATTCATAATCACAAGACAGTGTGTAATTTGTAGCAGACTTAACCCATTTGGAAATAGTGCCTGGGAAGAACAATTTTCAGTAAGTGTCTATATCAGTTAAAATGTGTCTAATTTCACGATAATTATTGAAATATTTTGGAGTTTATTATACACTTTTTAATTTATATTTTTATTATACAAATGTACAGAGGCATTCTTTGCACTGTTCGGAAACCTGAGAATATGAAAAAAATTGCTGTCATAAAAATAGTTTTGACAATACTCTCAACAATTATGGAAAAGATAGATTACCACTCACTGCACTCATCTTTACGGTAAGTAGCAATCTATCCTTTTCATAAATGTTGATATTCCAAGCTGGACTTTCCACTGTTTACAATACTTTGACTTTTCAGTGTGTTAGCTTTCATTTGAGGAAACAAATTTTACAAAATGGTTTTGATAATTAATTATGTAATGTAAAATAATTTGCTTTCTTTGCAAAAACTTAAAAATTACTGAAAAAAAGACAATAAGTGGTTAAATGAGGTTGACAGATGAAACACACTCACACATATTGACATATAGCTTCTCCTGCAGAATTCTTTTTCAGTACATAACTCAGAATTTTATTTATAGAAGGCTATTGCTGTGTCATGTGTCAGTCTGACCATGTCAAAGAAATTTAATGTGCACTCACCCTGCTATAGTATTCTTTACAGAAATCAACGATGGCAGGCAAACCTTTTCCCTCTGAGAGCAATATCACAACGATTCTACTTTTCAGCCTGGTTTTGCTTGAATGTTTTGCATAACTTTTACTGTCTCTTTCTCTGTCTATTCCCTGCTTGTTGCTTGTCTATTGGGACCCAACACAGACTGCACGAGTACTCTTCAAAACACAGCGCTCTTTCTCTGTGCCAACCACGAAAGAACGAAAACCTGGTGATGAACCTGAAGCAAAGGTATGCAAATCTATCACTAGTTAGGACAAGCACTATGTAGAAATGCAGATTTCTTGTGTTACTAGTTGGAGACATTTGCTCAAAGAATTTTGCAGAGTGTTTTTTAATGTAAAAACTTGAATTGTAGTCTGCTTTATTAACCAGTCCTGTGTCACAAAATGAAACAATAAAAAAAATTTCTGACTGCTGGAAGAGTTTGTCTAGTTAGATCTTATAGGTTGAGGATGTGGTTTCCACCAGCCTCTAACGTTCTGTGGAATGAAATTTCAAGTTATTATGGACATACAGCATCTGTTGTACCACTCTACTACAAGAAGGCTACAACTGTTGCATTATCACCTAATACCATACTCTTCTTCTTTTTGTGCTACTTTGTCCTTCCATTTTTATGAACAAATGTAGTTAGTTATGGTAATGGAAAATCCCTGGTGAAATACTTATATATAATAATGGAAGGAGGTCACAGCTCAACATATAATTGAGAAGTTGAGTGTTCAATAGGCACGTAAAGAAGACTGAAAACAATGCCAAACTTTTGGACAATGTCCTGCAGCAACAGCAAAAACAAATACTTACTTTTGCATAAGTGCTGCTATCATATGCTGTACAATAAATAAAATATCCTTGAGAGCTAACTAGTACAGGATACCCCCCCCCCCCCCCCCCCTTACACAAACACCTGCATGACTGCACTGTCCTGTCCGACTACCGTCTACACTGTACCAGCATTGCAGCTCTACTGGGATGAGGGCCATATTGGATAGAGGGCAGGGGAGAAGGGAAATGAGGAGGATTAGGGAAGGGTGGCTGATGGCTCAGAGGGAGGGGCAGTAGCCACATAGATAGGAATGTGGCACCACTGAGGTGCCACAAGCAGGGGGAATTCATATAGAGCACAATGACATGGAGGAGTGAACTGAAGGGAGACTACGTCTTGTGTGTGAGTGTAGGATGAGTGACATGGTGCTACGGGGACAGTGATGGAGGTATGTTTGGGACAATGGCTAGCAGAGTTTGAGGCCATAGGGATTGAAAGACAAAGAACATATTGTGAAAAATTGAAAAAAAAAAAATCTACATAATTCAGAGAAGCTGGTTGGGGTGGGGGAAACTACAGTTGACAGGAATAATGAAGATCCATTGAAGTTGGCCATTTCATAGTCAGCAGTATTTTCCACCATTGGGTGTTCAATATTGCTCTTGGCCACAGCTTTGCAGTGGCCGTCATTTGGGTGATGCTCCTGCCTACATGTGAAAGCTGTGCAAAAGTTGCAGCAGAGCTGTTATGTGAATGATTGCTTATCCCTGTGACAGTGCTTCCACAAAGTTTTGACTTTTATGATGAAGAGGTTGGGAGTGGATGTGGCATAATGATGTGAAACACCCAGCTGCAAGACGTGTGCTTTGCACCCACCCAACACAGCATATTACAGTCCCTTCACACACATACCCTATACTGTCAAAGGCAAGACCACTTGTGAACACAGTCATATTATGTACCAGCTATGCTATAACTTTTGCACAGTCTTTTCTGTGGGCATGATCACCAAAACCCTCTCCATAGTGGAGCTGCAGAGCTGGTAAAATGTAGTTGGCCAGGACAGTATAGCCATGGAGACGTAGATGTCACTGCCATCCAAAAGCTTAGCAACATATTCCATCTTGTCTCTATTGACCACTCTATACACGGATCTACATGGCTAATTGTTGTCACTCCATGTTGAGGATCTGTACTGCAATTCAGTTTTAGTGTGTAAACACCACTGTGGTTTCTTTTTGCACTTGAAACCTTCAACATACAGAATGACATGCAAAACCATCTTTCTCCATATGAAAATGTGACTTAAATGTCAAATAGTTTTGCTGATATTTGGTGAAGTCTGTAAAGTCAAGGAATAATGACAAGAGAGGCGAAATTCATCTCCACCGGAATAACATCTGTCACTTGCCATCGAATAAAGGAAAGAACTATGCATGTGCAAATATATTATTATGCTTATATTCAGAAGACATGCATGATTGGAGCTCAGTGTCTATGCTCTGTGTAATTCATGGTTTCATGAGGTAAGGTACTGTTGCATGGATCTTGATATCTAGGGTTGCATGCCAAGAACTTTAATCCAAAAAATTACTGAGTGCTTCTGTTATGCATGTAATGCTGAAGAAAGCAGTCCTTACTGATTTCAAACAAACAATCCTTGAAGTGTCACAGTTAGCAAAAGCATGCCAAAAATATTTATTGTCGACCAAAGAGATGGATACATACATAAAATTGTATGTGATCTAAGATTTCTAGTTTGCCAATTCTATAATTTTGTGTGATGTGCCTTGTTTGTTCACATGACCTTCATATACAGGGTGAACCAGAACTCCACCAACAAACTTCCAGATGTGGTGGTATAGATCAAAATGAGAGAAAGAGGGCCTCAAAAGTGCCTATCTTCAGTACTATGAAACACATCTCTTCTACTGCAAATTGTTTTCTTTCCATATTTTGGGATGATATAGTGTGGACTAAAACAAGACAAAATTGTTCAATAAACAGGGGCTCTAAAATGCATACCGTAAAAGCTATAAACACTTACTCAGTAGAAGAGGTGTGTTTCACAACAGGGAAGATTAACGAGTGCTCCTAGCTTTTGAAATATGCAATTTGGAGCCCATGTATACTGAGTACATTTTCTGATTGTCATCCTTAATACCTTGGAAGTTTGTTGGAGGCCTTCTGGTTTGCCCTTTATATATGTCAGTTGTCAACAGCTACCATGGATCACTGTAACGCTGCTTCCTATGAGTTTGCGTTAACTACAGCTCTTATAAACTAAAGAACTAAACCTTTGATTTTTCAGGACCTGGGTAGTTTCAAAGTCACCTTCAAATTATTTCGTAGTTTTCATAACCAAATCAGTACCATTTGCTTGGAGTATATTGACATTAATTGTGTGCCTTGTAGAGCTATAATTTCATCTGTGTTATTTGTTCTGCAGAATGATTATTCATTACATAAAAGATGTCCATTACATTTTTGACTATTTGGCAGTTCATCCAAGAAATTTTTTTTTTGCATCAGTATCTGCATTTTGTGTAACAGGTTCCCACTCTGTCTCTGGCTGACTTTCTTTCTTTCTTTTAACTAATGAACTTTAGAAATCTATACTGTGCAAGACATGTTAAAATTTTATCAGATGAGGTAAGGAGATAGCACACATGTAATAAATTTCAAGGTAATAAATAATTATGTAAAATGGGGCCATAAAAGAATCTACAAGGGAAACTAAATATTGTTAGAACAAGATACAAACAATCATCCACCAGTGGCAGTAGTTGAATGACTAAAAAATTGCAATTGAACGACATTCCAAGGAGGGAAATGTCATAGCATCATTATTCAAATTGCCTGTACCCGACTAAATAAAAATTCAAAAAAGTGTACAAAATTTTATTAAAGGTAGAAAATATATTTTTGAATGTCCAACAAGATTAGCAGTTTTGTTCTTCTGCATAATACTGAGCAATGAAACTAGTCATCTAAGAAAGGTACAGCAAGCACTGAAATTTGGTATACCGCCTGTCTGATGTACAAATAGACTGTTAGGTGCTGATAGCAACAGCCTGCTATTTATACTCATGTGTGATTCATGGCCAAATAATATCTCATCTTTCAATTGTAAATAATTTAGGAGCGAACAGGACCCCCACCAAATATCAAAAGCATTCACTCATCGACAGACATGGGTTGGAAAGGGGGGGGGGGGGGAGGGGGTGTCTTGGTTGGAGCAGCAGCCCCTGGTAAGAATTTATTTTGTTTATGAACATGAAAAAGGACCTGTACCACAGAACCCAGATTTTTATGACCTAATTGCTGCAAAAATTGTCAGTAAAGTGACCTGAAAATATCCATAAAATAACATAAAAACGATTTACGTAAAGTGTGTTATGAAATGAACTACAGTAATAAAAAACTATAGGAGGTTGGAACTGTTTTACAAAATTAACGATTAATTTAAAATTTTCTTTAAGAAATCTCATTCTTTGAAGTTGTAGAAAATTGTATAACTGTTTTAGAGGTATTATGGTGTATGAAAGTCAGCATGCAGATAGTTCAGAACCCCACTCATGATGGAAATATATTGTATCCAATGGTAAAACAAACAGACCTGACCTCTTTGAAGTTGTCCACGTCGAAATTGATATCAGTGATCTTGACGCGGTTGTGGCACCAATGATTACCAAAGTACAAAGGGCAACTAAAATAAGCAAAGAGTTATATACATTCAGTATGTCTTCGTAAGTGTGGGGACATCTGTTATCCGACAACACGTATTTAGAAACCTTTCTGCATTTGCTGAAACAATTGTAGGATGCACTCTATTTTCCTCTATTTTCAAAAACAAACACAAAAAGTCAACACAAAAATATCAATATTTCACAAATGGACATTATATTTGGTACAGTAGCAAAGTAAAATATTTATTTTTTTTCTTTTAAGATGCATTTATGGTACAAGTTAACATCTGTAAGTGATGCAATGACACCAATAAGCAGATGAACCAATAATTTATTTTCGACTGCATTATTGTCTTTCTCCTAGGGACAAGAGCATTTTCATTCTTGCCAACATTAAAAGAATAAGCCATTTTGTCATAGATGGAAATTGTGCACAAAAATATAAAAAAAATGAAGTAAAATCTTAAAAATGCAGTTTTGTACTGTGTATTGTCCTACAGGTTGTGTGTGAGTGGGAACGTGATGTTTCTTGCATATAAATCAGTTTGAAAATAAGTGTCAAAACTTGTAGTAGTGGCTCAAAGGCACAAAATGTGGAAAATGTTATCTATATGTGTTTTTTAATGGCAGGAAAATAATTAATTGTGGAAACATGGCTTAAAACAGGAAAATGTAAAATCTGGGGATGTAAAAATGGCTGTTAGGAAGTTGTAGCAAGGATTAGCGGGAAGTTATGAGCAGAGTATAATGCACTTGAATTCTAAATACATGTACGGGGAAAATGTTTTGCCGTTACTGACACAAAAACCAGTGGAAATACCAGATTCCAGCTCTAGTTGAATGTAGATAGATTAGTTTTTAACTTTGTCTGAACATGCTTTTGGAAGATTCTTTTTTGGAACTTTATCTGTAATGCCTGTAGTAGGATATTGTTTTTCCTAACCGGTATAACAGTTTTACATTTATAAGTTAAGACTGATAGCCCTTTGCACTGTAGTGTTTGGTGCTTGAGATAAGCATATAATCATGTCTGTGGCCAAAGTAACACAGCCACAGTGCAATAATTGCTCTGAACTCCAGAGTAATTGGTTCAAGTAATTTTCATCACTGGAATTTGCCAACAGGCGAAACAGAGATTGTGGAATGTGTTGTTTGCTTATTATTTTGTGTCCAGTTGTCATATGGTAACATTAAGTTCGACAGCTACTTAAGCTCTTGTTAAGATTTCATTAGATTCAGTTTTCATTCCACAGACCCGAAAACGAAATGGCTCTCATGAGTGTGGAACACATTAGAAAGTACAACATAAAAAACATAGGACATCTGAATATAATACTCACTTCCCTAATCATTTTGAGATTGTCAAGATATGTGAATGGAACTGCTAATATTTACAGAATCAATACAATGTCAGAATGAAACATAGTTATATACTTTCAATAAATTTATCATACACTAAGATACCTAATTCTGACTTGTGACCAAGTGCTGTCAAAACTGAAATCTAACAGACATTTTTACTTAAGCTGGTCTAACAGTCCCTATCAAGATACTCAAAAAGTCTTTCAAACTCTGTGCTTTATCTGAAACGAAGTTTTTAATGATTGCTGTCAGTTTACTGGAAATGAGAAAGATGGGTATGTTAAGATGAGTAGGCAAAAAAGATGGGTATTTTAAGATGAGTAGGCCATGTTCTGACATCAAATACTGTCCAGCAGTTCAGTCAATATTGTATGATTGTTTCTACGTGATTTCTTATGGCAAGATATCGATTGTAGATTGTGTTGTGTTTGTGTGTAAAGAACTATAGTAGTACCATCATACTTGCATTAGAATCATTCCTGTCAGCTATGTCTCTGTTGCTAAGTAATGGATTTTTCCAAGCAGAAACAGTAGTATTTCTCTCACATTTACCACAAGCAACAAAACTTTTATCTTGTGTTTTTTTGATGACTGTGAGGGACAATATCCCATGGTCTATCTCTCAAGAGGTTTTATTAGTAGTGGGCGCGATAAGACATCCTGTGGAACACTACTAAATGCCTTCTCTGAAAACTATCTAGAACCCCACTCATGATGGAAATATGTTGGGTCTAACAGTCAATGTGCACTTCAAAATTGGCATCAGAGATAATGAAGAAGTTGCGTGAGCAATTGTTAGCAAAGTACAGAGGACAGCTGTAATAAGCAGAAAGATATACATGTTCAGTAAACTAAAAAACAGCAATGCCTTATCTCATTGTGCAACTTCAAACTATCAGCACAGGACATGAGTCTATAGAGGAACTATGGCTCAAGTTTAAAATAGTAGTTGACCATGCGCTGTACAGTTATGTACCCAGTAGAACAGTTCGTAATGAGAGGGACCCTTAATGGTATACAGTCACTGTAAAGAAACTTATAAAGAGGCAGAGACTACTGCATAATAGGTGTAAAACAAAGCTTAGGATTATGGGTAGAGATATGCTCATTGAAATGTGTTTGGCTGTCAAGAGGGCAATGTGTCAAGTCTTCAGTGACTACCATAGCAAAATATTGCCAAATGATATTCCATAAAACCCAAAGAAATTCTGGTTTATGTAAAGACTGTTAGTGGTGGCAAAGTTAGTGTCCAGTCCTTAGAAAATGAGACAGGAACTGAAACTGAGGTTAGCAAAGCAAAAGCTGAAATGCTTAACTCTGTTTTCAGATGTTCCTCCACAGAGGAAAAACAGGAGAATTACCCCAATTTAATCCTCATACCGTACCACTGAAAAGATAAGTGAAATCAGTATTAGTGTCAGTGGTGTTGAAAACAGCTGAAACTGTTAAAACTGCACTAAAGCTCCAGGGTCTAACATAGTCCCTGTCAGATTCTGTATTGAATTTGTGGCTGAGTTAGCCCCTCCTCTAAATATAATCTGTGATAGATCCCTCAAACAAAAACTGTGCCCAGCAATTGGAAGAAAGTGCACGTCACACCTGCCTATACGAGAAGGATAACAGAAATGATCCCCAAAACTACTGTTCAATGTCTTTGACTTTCATTTGTTGTACAATCTTAGAACATATTCTGGGCTGAACAGAATGACAGCCTCCATGCCAACTAGCATGGATTTCAAAAACATTGATCCTATGAAGCCCAACTTTTGGATCAAGGCAGTCAGGTAGTTGTATTTCTCGACTTCTGACTTTGCGTGTGCCCCAGGGAAGTGTGTTCGGACCCGTACTGTTCATGCTGTATATTAATGACCTTGCAGACAATATTAATAGTAACCTCAGACTTTTTGCAGATGATGAAGTATTGTCTAAAAGAAGCTGCATAAATATTCAGTCAGATCTTGATAAGATTTCAAGGTGGTGCAAATATTGCCAACTTGCTTTCAATGCTCAGAAATGTAAACTTGTGCTCTTCACAAAACGAAAAAACATCACTAGACAAAAAAACATAGTATCCTATGACTGTAATATCAGTGAGCCACAGTTGGAATTGACCAACTCATACAAATACCTGGGTGCCACATTTTGCAGGAATATGAAATGGAATGATCACATAGACTCAGTTGCGGGTAAAGCATGTGACAGACATTGGTTTATTGGTAGACTACAGGAGAAGTGCAATCAATCGACAAAGGAGATTGCTTACAGATCACTCATGCAAACCATTCTAGAATATTTCTCAAGTGTGTAGGACTCATACCAAATAGGACTAACAGGGGATATTGAATGTATACAGAGAAGGACAGCATGAATGGCCACAGGTTTGTTTGACCTGAGGGAGAGTGTTAACAGTGATGCTGAAGAGACTGAAATAGCTGACTCTTGAAGATAGATGTAAAGTATCCCAAGAAAGTCTGCTAACAAAGCTTCAGGAACCGGCTTTGAATGATGACTCTAGGAATATACTACAACCTCTACTGATCGCTCTCATAGGGATCGTGAGGACAAGGTAAGAATAATTACAGCACACATGGAGGCATTCAAACAATCATTCTTCCTGCACTCTATACATGAATGGAATGAGAAGAAACCCTAATAACTGTCACAATGGGACGTACCCTCTGGCATGCATTTTGCAGTGGTTTTCAGTGTATGGATGTAGATATAGGTTATCAGTCCAATTACAGACATCACTGTATTACTAAATGGTCTAATGGATTCTGGGGCCAACAAGAATTTTAATTTCAATATTTCATATAACTATTGACCCCACCACTTCATTTTGCATTTATGCTCTTTTGTTTTTAGGATTCATGGGTTAGAAAAATATATATCTCTCTCAGTTGCGAGAATTAATGGGTATTGCACTTAGAAACAGGACTAAAAGTAGAAAACTTTGTCAATTTAAACTTTAGAAACCCCACAACCGTAGCAAGCCATTTGTGGTTATGTGACGAGTGCTTCTGACAAGGTGTTGCACTATGACACCAGAGTAGTGGCAGTTGGTTTTGCCGTTTACATTAGTTTGCAAAAGGAACTTCACATGTTAAGTGGCACACAAAATTAGTTTTGTCACAATTCACAGTCTGTGAGTGAAGTTTACCTGGAGTCATAGGAATGGCCACTTATATTTAGTGAACTAGCTTTCAATAACTGCAGCAAGCATATTACCATTACCTCAACTTCTAATCATCACTTTCATAAAGGTTACATTATGCAATTTCAGGAAGGAATAACAGTGATTCAGATTGTTCGCAACTGATCACTGTTCTTCCTTCATGAGAAAGTGGTGGTTCCTGCATTACAGTATCTTATGGGTTCCAAAATAAATAAAATTATGTGATCTTCTATCATCCAGTGATTCAGTCAGTACACCACTAAGACTTGTGTACTGTGCAAGTAGAGGCTTTTCTTTAACTACAGGCAACACATCAGGTAGATCGTATAAAGAAAATCTACTGATACTGGAGGTTTCTTGTAGTTTCTCTTCACTGAGTCGCAATACTTGCTGCCGCTGATATGCAATCAGAAATCTGTGACAAGAAAGCAATTTGGTAAATAAATAAAAGTTTTATGTAGCTCTAAATATAAATATTGTTCAAAAGTTTCCAACTGATTTGAAAGAGCCATTCAGATTTACTGACAGATGGCAACAAATTTCTTTCATATCTGCATATAACAATGTCAGTGCCTAAGATATGTTCTATTGATATCCTAAAATTAATATTTTTTATAAAAAGATGCATCGAGATTATGTAGGATAAAATTTACAAGACATTCATTTTTATTTGGCTTGCTATTTTTTATTCTGTGGTTCTTTGTTTCAATAAAACCAGTACAGTACAATCATTCATTCGTAACTTTTCTCCATTTTTGTGACTCCATTGTTACCAGTACCCTCACTAAATTCACTTTTTTGCAAGTTAATAATTCATATGTACCAACAACCACTTCAAATGTCTTTATTTTATTCCTCTAGTCTTTATCTGAGTTCTTAATGGTGTCTCTCCTTTAATTCATTTGCAATTTTTATTTTATGACTGTAAAACACATAACCATTTTTTTTATTTTTCAGAACATTTCTGTACACCTCATCTGTAACAATCTTTAGCCTTTTATAATAGCCCCAACCTCATTGTCTTTGTACCACTTTAATTGTTACTGTATTGAATGCAACAATACAGTGTGTAAAAGTAAAATTACCTTATTTTGCTTTCTTTCCCACGATTATATTGATTACAAGGAGTAATCACTGATTGGTTATAAATACCTGTTGATAATGTCGATTACATCAAACACGCTGAGTGGCTTCAACTCTGCTTTGGATATTCAACTTCCATATTCTCACTCATGTGTTGTTGTTTGCTGCCGGGAGGCAGTGGGCTATGTTGAGTTTAAAGTCCAGCTAGTGAGTTCAATTCTTGATACAAGAGATTATTAGACACATGAAATGCCCATTCTATAGTAGAGTTGGCAAATAATATACCCGAGGAGTGGCAGCACTTTTGCCAGCTTTCAAGTGTGAAGTGCAGATGGCTGCAGATGAGAACAATAGTCATCTTCATGGAAGCAACACCAGGGTTGCCATAGAGATGTATACAAAATGAAGTTCTGTGACTGGCTGAGGTAGAAGTATGATGCAGCCCCACCATCCCCATCGGAATTGTCAGTGATCTTCTTTAACTAACTCTACTGCTGCTGTGTCCACAAGAAAAAGGCACTTCACACAGTGGCGACCGCACCTCGCACAGCAATAGGAAGAGGAGTTTTACAGTGGGAAGCAGCACCAACTTTCTCATAGGGTTCTGGTATCATTACCTGTATTTTGCACTTCTATGATAGCAGAAGTAATGGACTTCTTTTCTCCATTTTAGAGGTTAATGTTGATGTAGACAAGTCCTTTGGAGGAGCAAGGACACATTCTTCACTTGTTTTAAAAATTGCAAACTAATCTGGTACACAGAAAAGAAACCATAGTGGCTATTGCAGGCCTGCCACACACATCATGTTTGTTAGCTAACTGCAGCAGCAACCAGAAACAAGTGATTGCCAGCACATGTCACCCTACTTATGCTGATTTTCTATTCTACCAGCAGCACCAGTGCAAAGAATGCTCTTACTGTAGACAAACTACACATATCATTACCACTCTACTTTTTTACACACTGATCTTTTCACAAGGTTCAGTTACTAGCAGTTAATGCTTGAAAAAGACTTTTTTTTTCAACATTATTTTTAGAAGATGCTAGGTACTCACAAATCTTCATCTCTATTTCACAGGTAGAGTGTATTAATGAGCCCGCTGTAACTTGTTCACTCAGAAGGATACATTACATTTGAAGATCATGATGTAAAGAAAGAAACAAAAAAATGTCAAAATTAGACCCTCTGAGAATAATGTTCTCTCCATTAGCGTTTCTTCATTTTATAATGTGACAATAAGTGTAGCAGTCATCAAATATTAATTTTTAGTTATAGTAGATGTACCTCCTCTGTGAACCGTACTCCTCGCCACGGTACGGTGCCTCAATGAAACACGTGACCGTACTACAGGTTCAGCCATGGCAATGGGCTATCTGTTGAGAGCCCGGACAAGTGTGTGGTTCTTGAAGAGGGACAGCAGCCTTTTCAGTTGTTGGAGGGGCAACAGTCTGGCCACCAAGGCCTTGCTATGCTGTTACTCTGAATGGCTGAAAGCATTTTTCCTGAGAGCATGCAGCTCTACTGTATGGTAAAGGCATCCTCTCAGATAAAATACTCTAAAGTCCCCTATTTGAATCTCCCAGTGCAAATCACTCAGGAGGATCTATTAAAATGAGTTGGAATGATGGCCAAAGTATGCAAGTCTGCTGGTTGTGTAATTAATTTTCCTGTATAACCCTCTTGTTTGTCTTGCCTTTTGTTTCCTCTTAGTTGCAGGGATGAATTAATAGTAATGGATGAGGTAGTTAGATTAGCGAGTTGTAACTCTGAATTTTTTTTATGAAATGTACTTCAGACTTTGAATTAGTACATGAAGTGTACTTCTATTGCTCAAGTGTAAGGCAGATGTCCAGATTCAAGTCACAGTCCAGCACACAGGTTTCCACCAAGGGAGAATATTTCACTTCAGTGAGAACAGTGGACCTGTGGTCATCATTCTCTATAATATTTCCTTTGCTAGGGACCCTATCCTTAGTTGGCATTCAGAAAAGAAGTTATCAGTGGGTGTAGGTTAGTCTGTATTGTGTTTGAGTGGCTCCATTAGAAGAGTGATCCCATAAAAAAGTGACTGTTCTTATCTGAGGTTTGGTCCAACACTGTTCAGTGCAGCAATACTACATAAAACTTTAAACATTTAATTTAAGTTAATATGAATGTTACTAAATGCAATCCATTGTGAACTAGCACGATATTTTTCAACACTATGCACATTGTTCATCCAGTAATCAAATTTTGTTTCTTACAGATATTTAGTGCCTCTCTTCCACTGCAAAAATAATAGATGAAACATACTAGTTGTGTATTTTTCTTGAGTGGTAAACTGAACTGTATCAGGAGTGACTGAAAAACTTACAGAATTCCAAGGCCCCCTTGGATTTAATCTGTTTTGACTTCAGAAGTGGCATATAATGTTTGTAGTATGCATAGAATTTGTACTGAATTTTGTGTGTATTATTTTCTGTATGTCATTCACTAGGATGAATGTTACCATCTTTAGTTGAAAGTTGCATGTGACGCATGTCATACAATGCACTTTATGTTCCTATCGTAAGATGATGCACAAAACAGAACTTCTTGTTTATTTTTGTTAACATTGTAAGCTATGTTATCAGTAATACTAGCATGATTTTAGTGCTGTACTTGCATTAATATGTATATGTTGTACCATTTTATAATAAATATAATTCCATTTTTTTATGTTCTCTCCAGAATCGCAGTGCACGGGTATCCGTTTCCAATGAAAACAATATTCTGTTGGACCCAGAGGTACTCACTGATTTCTCCACACAGGCTCTGGTCCTGACAGTATTAGCCACTTTGGTCAAATATACCACAGATGAAAATGAGACCCGTATATTGTACCAGTATTTGGCAGAAGCTTCTGTTGTATTTCCAAGAGTCTTCCCAGTTATGTAAGTACCTGGAGATAATTATACTTGTGTTTTTCTAAGGTAAATTATACTTGTGTTTTTCTAAGGTAAATAACACAGACACCCCCCCAACCGCATGCGCACACATGTGCCCCCCCCCCCCCCCCCCCTCCGCCACACACACACAAACACACATGAAAGCCGAGGTATGTTTGCACCAGCAGTCCAGTTATGTAGGAATGATGTTCCACGTATCTTTTGTTTTGCATTTGATTGCCAATTTTGGCTGGCAAATGGTTACTGTTTAAACTCCATTACTTCCAGACATTTATGGAAATCCTCTGTAATAATGGATCAGTCCAGTGTGGGGTGTCTTTTTTCATGTACAACAGTGGTTCAGAAAGTAGCCTCCATTCTAGCATGGCAATAGTATTTACCCTTGTCACATCGGTCTGTTCTATGATTCAGAAAACAATCAGCTATGAAATTATGAACTCCATTCTCATGCATTCGCTTGTTAGAACCTCAAAACACAGTAAATGAAGCAGACAAAAAGGAAATACAAACTTCTCAAAAATGAGATCGACAGGAAGTGCAAATTGGGTAAGCAGGGATGGCTAGAGGACAAATGTAAGGATGTAGAAGCTTATCTCACTAGGGGTAAATTAGATACTGCCTACAGGAAAATTAAAGAGACCTTTGGAGAAAAGAGAACCACTTGTATGAATATCAAGAGCTCAGATGAAAACTCAGAACACAAAAGTACTGACAGCCTTGGGAGAGCCAGTCCTGACAAAACTCTACCATCTGGTGAGCAAGATGTATGAGACCCTCAGACTTCAAGAAGAATACAATTATTCCTACACCAAAGAAAGCAGGTGCTGACAGATGTGAAAATTACTGAACTATCAGTTTAATAAGTCACGGCTGTAAAATACTAATGCGAATTCTTTACAGACGAGTGAAAAAACTGGTAGAAGCCGACCTTGGGGAAGATCAGCTTGGATTCCATAGAAATATTGGAGCACATGAGGCAATACTGATCCTATGATTTGTCTTAGAAAATTGATCAAGGAAAGATAAACCTACATTTCTAGCATTTTTAAACTTAGATAAAGCTTTTGACAATGTTGACTGGAATACTCTCTTTCTAATTCTGAAGGCGGCAGGTATCATATACAAGGAGCAGAACGCTATATACAATTCATACAGAAACCAGATAGCAGTTATAAGAGTCTGGGGATGAAAGGGAAGCAGTTGTTGGGAAGGGAGTGAGACAGGGTTGTAGCCTCTCCCCGATGTTACTCATTCTGTATATTGAGCAAGCAGTAAAGGAAACAAAAGAAAAATCCGGAGTAGCTATTAAATTCCATGGGGAGGAAATAAAAACTTTGAGGTTCGCCGATGACATTGTAATTCTGTCAGAGACAGCAAAGGACCTGGAAGAGCAGCTGAATGGAATGGACAGTGTCTTGAAAGGAGGATATAAGATGACCATCAACAAAAGCAAAACAAGGATAATGGAATGTAGTTGAATTAAGTTGGGTGATGATGAGGGAATTAGTTTATGAAATGAGACACTTAAAGTAGTAAAGGAGTTTTGCTATTTGGGGAGCAAAATAACTGATAATGGTCAAAGTTTCTGAAGAAAAGAAATTTGTTAACATCGAGTATACATTCAAGTGTCAGGAAGTCATTTCTGAAAGTATTTGTACGGAGTGTAGCCACGTATGGAAGTGAAACATGGATGATAAATAGTTTGGACAAGAAGAGAATAGAAGCTTTCAAAATGTGGTGCTACAGAAGAATGCTGAAGATTAGATGGGTAGATCACATAACTAATGAGGAGGTATTGAACAGAATTGGGGAGGAAAGGAGTTTGTGGCACAACTTGACTAGAAGAAGGGATCAGTTGGTAGGACATGTTCTGAGGCATCAAGGGATCTCCTATTGGAGGGCAGCGTGGAAGGTAAAAATCATAGAGGGAGCCCAAGAGATGAATACACTAAGCAGATTCATAAGAATGTAGGTTGCAGTAGGTACTGGGAGCCCAAGAGATGAATACACTAAGCAGATTCATAAGAATGTAGGTTGCAGTAGGTACTGGGAGATGAAGAAGCTTGCACAGGATAGAGTAGTATGGAGAGCTGCATCTTACTAGTCTCAGGACTGAAGACCACAACAACAGTCTCACTTTATGATGCGGAAGGAGGAGGTTTTTTGGGGAGAATTGTGACTAGTGACACAATTTGGTTGGCATACATAAAGACTGAAATGAAACAGCAGTCGATCTCTGGGGCCATACCAGTTCTCTGTGCAAGCAAAAGAAAGCCCAGCATTTTCATTGAGGAAGGTTACGGCTACAGTTTTCTGGGGTGCTGAGGGAGTTTTGCTGGTGAATTTATGGAATGACAATCACTTCTTATGTCTACCACGAAGCTTTGAAGAAACCTAAGTGACCCATTCAAATTAACATCACAGTATGTTGACATCTGGTGTTATGTTTTTGTATGGTTCATTCTCACAGTGTCAGATAAAGTCTAGAGATTTTGATCCAGTTCAAATGAGACATTTTGGATCTTCCCCCATACAGCCCAGACATGATGCCAAGTGATTTTCATCTCTTCACTCACATAGAGAAGCGGCTTGCATCACAGCACTTTGGTGATGATGATGAACTTCAAAATGCTGTAAAAGATTGGCATTGTGCTCAGGTGGCAGAATTTTATGAAGAAGGAATTTGTAAATTGGTAATATGCTAAGGCAAATGCTTAAATTTAAATGGTGACAATACTGAAAAATAGCAAAAACTGTAGTTTCAAGATGTATGTAATTTTTTTCCATGCAAAATTTTCATTTGCAGCAAACTGGAGGCTAGTTTCTGAATCGCTCCCATAAATTCCAGGCAGATCTGTTAAACAGTTGTGTAAGGACATACAAAATACATAGTAGCTGATAACAGGTCATAACAACATTTCACGATACCAGGCAGTGAATGCTATTCTTTCAGGCTATTCATTCTGATATGATTTTTACACTAATTTATTCTGACATTGTTTTGTGACATAATCTTCTGGTTTATAATAAGTCTTATGTAAGGTAAAAATTAAGCAATATGTAAACGTTGCACTATTGCCTGACAGCCCATGAGTTGGTACAGAAGTTTCCCAAATGCTTAGCTGCATACGCAGTTAAACACTGTCTTTAAGAAAATTCATGATTGCTCTTTAAATTTTTGTTTTTTCTTACAAGATGATAGTGTGATACTAGAGGGAAATTAATGTTTCAATTTGCTTAGCATCTTGCATAAAGTGACCTAGACACTTGAGTAGTTTTTGTATTACATAAATACTTATACAAGACCCATAAATGCAATAGCAAAAAACCGTGTGGCATCAGACTTGGGAATGCTAACAGTCATGTGCACTAGTTGCTCAGTAAAACTTTTTAACACAGTACACTTCATTACATGACTGCGCACACAAATTACTACTCAAATAAATATGATTAATTGTATTTTGGCTGCATAATGGAGGAAATGCTAATACAGCTGTTAACCATCATACTTTCAGCTGACTGTTGGAGGGAGCTTAGCATCACCCATAAAACAATTTAATGACCAAGTACCAGTATTTGTATGCACTTAAGGACATAAACCATCATGACATGAAAACCACTTCGACTGCACTGTTAGCATAAGTAACTAATATTCAGAAGTTAATTATACACCTAACCTGCATTGAGCTGAAGGTTCATTGCACACTGCGGTGGCTGGTGTTTTAATCAGAAATTTGCTACACATTTATTTATAAATTGTTACATTGTGCAAATGTAGGCAAAACTTCACTTTATCATAATGATATGATAATAATGAACATAGTGAAATAAATTTTTATAACCTTCCTTGATATTTGAAAAACACATGAATTTTGTCACATGCAGAAAGACATACTGTTTCACTGATTTTAATCACCACTGTGCTTGTGTTTTGTAATACAGAATTTGACACGTTACCTTTTGACATCAACTTCTTGGCATAATTGATAGCTGGATGATATTTTAGATGGAAAAAGCTAGATCTTTAGAATTATGATTTCTGATCATTCTTTGGCAATGATATTAGCAATTGCTTTTCCATAATTTTACTCTGTGTTCTATAACAACTAGATTATTAGTTTGTATCAAATAAAACTGTACATTTATTTTCTCTTGAAAAACATCAGAGCCTTCACAACCTGTAAATACAAAGAATAAATGTAAGCACTGAACTCAGTGGCTGCCTCATTAGTTATCCCCTTAAACGAGCACTCTAGTCACTTTGGTGCACTGTAAATGGGATAGAGCTGATATCAGGTTCTTATCATACTAATTTCAGCATTCTCTGTGGCCAAGTGTAGCCCTTTCTTTCTACACCTTCACAATGAGTGTGCTGTCAACACCTTTGTCTTCCAAAATGGCAACACATGTGTTCACATATGTTCCCAGTTTGAGAAACACTTAGGCAATCTATTGCACCTCGACTGGTCTGCTGAATTACCTGATCTTAATCCCAAAGAAAACGTCTGGGCTTCATTGAACAGTGGGTAAAACATCCCTGGACTTAGGTAGCTCTAGGGGATCTAACCAACAATGAATGGCTTCAGATGGATATCACCAACTTGAAGAAACTTGTAGACTCTCTTCTTCACTGAACTGAGGCTATTATTAAGGTTAGACATGCTGTTATATGGCATCAGCATGTTGTCTTCTGAAGGTAACTCCTTATTGTCTGGTGTGCTTCGTTTTCCTGTCTTACTTGCATTCCCCAGAATATTTTATCATAGGACTGTACTGAATGACTTTATAGAACAAGGAGTAAAATTGTGGTACAGTATTGAGCACTGACTTTTAATCTTCCACAGACAGGTTCTGAACTTGAAACAGTGGTCCACAAACACCTGATTGTTCTGAAAAGAAACTTTGTCTGAAAAAGTGTTAACCTAATTTATATTTTCAATTATACTTTGTCAACATATTGACATTATGCTGGAACACTTTAGGTAAACTTAAAAATGCCGACCCTATAAAATGCCTTCATGTGTCTAAAGGTTTTTCACTGTATATATTGTACTGCCACTGTTAAAAACTATGCAGCAAGGAACTGCAAGAACTACAAGATTTTACTGTCTTAACACACTGTATGCACTCGATGAAATAAATGTTTTGCTTCTAATAATAGATATGTGAACCTGTGAAGCCAGTCATAATTTTTGTCATCTTTCCCTTTGCAGACATAGCCTCCTTGATGCGAAAATCAATAATGTCTTAGCTATCTGCCATGATCAGGTCATATTAAGTGCTGTACAGAGTATTATTCAAAACATGATTGCTTGTGAAGATACTAGTCAGCAACAACTGCATTATCTGCAGAGTTGTGGCTTTGGTGGTCTGTGGAGGTTTGCTGGCCCTTTCACCAAGGTATGAAGGACAATTACTCGATATTTTTATTAATTGTATTTTGTGTATTGAACATAAATATTAATGCCAGTTCCGTTCTTTTATTCATAACAGAGCAACTGCACAGCTGAGAGTGCAGAGTTGTTTGTAAACTGCCTAGAAGCAATGGTTGAAACTTGCCTTCCTGTTGAGGAAGGTGAGGTTGATCTAGCGCAGTATCCGTCGATGCTGAGTGTCTCCAGTAATATGAATCTGAGTTCATCAATGTCAAGCTTGACTTTAGGATCACCTACTGAAAAAGGTTAGTTAACAGTTTTTCCCCCTGCCATGATTAACGATGAGAAATATATATGAAGTACAGCAGTAGGATGTTTTACTCTGCATGGCACTTTTATCACTATTTAATAAATGTAAATAAACCACCACATATGGGGCAAAACATGTGATTTAAAGTGTGAATTATAACCATCCAATCATAATGTTCATTCAAATCAAGAGGAGTCTGTTAAAATAGTTTAATTTGAGTGTGTGATGAATGGTAAAACTAATAGACAGAGCTAAGTATTGTATCAAATTTCACAACATTCAGACTTCAAAACAAGTACTCAGCGGCACTAATCAAGATTGAAATTCAAACACCTGGCATAATCCAAGTTTTGTTCTAGAAATGTTTTTGGTATGAGCTGTACTTCTCAACAAAATTTAACATCAATATTTCTCAGTTTTGTTTTTCTATTACTTTTAGCTACTCTCATTAATAATTATCTGTCAGTCATAATATTTGCATTTCCACAGAAAACTCATCACATTTGAGATAAGAAAAGCTGAAGTGAGCATGTAAGTTGATTATTCTTTTGCAATAATGATCTGCAGTAATTCATTATCAGTTTTAATCTTTTGTTGAGATTCATATATGGGCACTGTCACACTGGTTCTGTGCCTTCGAATTAGAAAAAGAAAGGAAAGCAGGAGGAAAGGCACAAGAAGTAGAAATTAAAAAGTTGATAGAAAATAATAATGAAAGCAAACCTTATGCAGGTAGCAAAACTCTGTCAAAACTTAAACCAAATATTAGTTCTGAAGATTAAATGTCACAAATCATAGTTGTTATTCTGAAATAAATACTGACTGGCTCAGCTATAAATGGAAATGCTTCAGCACAGATTAAGAATCATATAGTCGTCTTTTTTGAGTTGATCGATATATGTCATTTTAGGCTTTGCAGATGATGCATTTACCTATAATGAAGTACTACCTGAAAGAAGCTCCATAAATGTTCAGTGAATTCTTGATAAGATTTCAAAGTGGTGCAGAGATTGGCAACTTGCTTTAAATGCTCAGAAATGTAAAATTTAGCACTTTAAAATACGAAGAAACATAGTATCCTATGACCATACTATCAATGAGTCGCAGTTGGAATCAACCAACTCATAAAAATACCTGGGTGTGTCACTTGGTAGGATAATGAAATGGAGTGATCACATAGGTACAGTCATGGGTAAAGCAGGTGGTAGACTTTGGTTTATTGGTAGAATACTGGGAAGTGCAATCAGTCTGCAAAGGAGATTGCTTACATATTACTTGTGTGACCAGTTCTAGAATATTGCTCAAGTGTGTATGATCGATACCAGGTAGGACTAACAGTGGATATTGAACATATACAGAGAAGGGCAGTAGAAATGGTTACACGTTTGTTTAATCCGTAGGAGAGCGTCACAGACATACCGAAAGAACTGGTCTGGAAGACTCTTAAAGACGGACGTAAACTATGCTGAGGAAGTCTATTCTCAGAATTTCCAGAACTGGCATTAAATGATTGCTCTAGAAATATATTACAACTCCTACGTATTGCTCACATGGGTATAGTGAGGATAAGATTAGAATAATTACAGCATGCACAGAACAGTCATTCTTCCCCTCGCTCCATGTGCGAAATGAACAGGAAGTAACCCTAATAACTGGTACAACGGTATGTACCCTTAGCCATGCACCACACAGTGGTTTTGCAGAGAGTAGATGTAAATGTAGATGACAATGATCTCTAATATTTTAAAACACGAAATTTTCAAGCATATATTATTACATAACTAACAATAATCATTAGGAAAGTCACAGCAGTACATAATTAACAAACTCAGTATTGTCATATGATGTGCTTCGACTAGGCCTTATAATTTACATGCCAATATATTTTTCAGTGACATCTTGCAGTTTTTCCATTTCTTGCTCCTGTTTAAATTTGCACTATCACAAAAAAGGCACATTTGCTGACAATTTTTATCTGATTAATAAGCTGATGCACTCTTTCAGTAAACCTTAAAACCTTCTGGTTTAGTCTTTTGCATATAAGCATGTGTAACAAGGGACTGCTCCAATCTGACATGTCAAAATTTTAGCTGCTAAGACACACTGCAAGTATTTTTTGAAAGAACACTGAAAATTACCAAATTCAGGGTTTTCCAGGCAGCTAGAGAACTATGCATCCCTACAGTAGCTATAAGCAGACAGCGTATGAGCAACACATCAGGTGCATAGCCTTGGTTAATGCTGCATTGGTAAACAGCCACAATGTGATTGTAGTGTGTAAAACATATTCAATTTCTGTTGATAGTTTCTCTGACAATTGTTCACAGTTACTATTCTCTTGAATTTGCAACTCATTTATTATCCATAATAATTAGCAGCTGTTTGCAATATCACCAAGTGTTACCAGTGGAGTTAAAACTGAGTTAATTTTTTTTATCTTATTCATGGCTGTAATTTTCAGCAACTGTAGTATTATTTTTCTGGATAAAATTCAGTCATGTTGCAAATAAATTGTATTATGCTTTACCATTTTCAACAAATTAATTTGGCATTTTCAGAAGCCTACAAAATAGAGATATTATAAAGTTCTAAACCTTGGCCATATTTTTATGTGAAGTGTAAAAGGTATATTACAGACTCTTATTTACAAGGTTAACTCCATTGAATCCGCCCCTCCGATTTAGTGATAAGATGGCCTACTGGTTACCCTGTCAAAAAGGAGACACAGATCAAACATGAAAACAGAAGGAAGGTACACTTAACTGTGAAAAAAGAAGCAAAATAAAAACAGTGAATGACCCAAGCTTAAGACGTGCAGTATCGAGTGAAGTTGAATAGGCACAGCATCATGGTTATGTTATGGTCACGGTGTTTGACTTCAAAGTGGGAGACCCATGTTCAAATCCCCCCCGTGTGGCAAGGTGTAAGGAAGGGACATCCAGTTCAAGTACCATGTTATGACTCTTGCATTCCGTTTTGGAAGTTTTGACTCTTGAATTTCTTTGTTGTGGCATAGTTCACACCCATTTATTTGTTGTTATCATTTCTGTGAGAAGTCTATGCAGCATCAACGTCTGCTCTCACTATTCATCACCTTTACGTACAATGGCAATGTGATGGAAAGTTCATAATTTCATGTTTGGGAAGGGCGAGGGAGCGTTGAACATGGATCTCCCATTTTGCACTCCTACACCATGAACACACAACCATGAACCTATCACTCTTGCAAATCACTCCATGTTGCGCATCTTAAGCTTGGATCATTCACTGTTTCTATTTTGCTTCTTTTTCACAGTTCAGTACACCTTCTTCCTATTTTTACATTTGATCTGTGTTCAGTTTGTGATGGGCTATCCACTGGACCATTTTACCACTAAATCCGAGGGGGGTGCAATAGGGAGTTCCGCTTGTTAGTATTGATTTAGCGGATGTTGATGTCTTCGTCACAGAATAATTGTGCCACAGCATGTCCAGAAATGTACATATATTGTATGTGATTATTTTAAACACTGATTGAAAATTTATAGTAACAGAATCTGCTGTGCTAGCAGCAAGCAACATGTATCAAAAATATAATCAAGGTACACTTGAAAAAGACGACACATAGTTCTAATATATTATGGGAATGAGCTAATTTTTACATTATGTAAGAGATGATGATGTGTAATCTAAACATTGTCTTTTTTTTTAATGCAGGTTGATTATTCAACAAATATTTTGAATTTAGGTGAGAAATTCTATATATTTCAAATTCTTCTACAAGGTTCATTTTGAAGCCCTTGTCCACTACATGTAAAATAGTCATGTTAAGCAAGGGTCGAGGGGGACATGTGTTTCTTTGTCTTCTGCAAAAGTTGACTTATATAAATTCTCGAAATCTTTGTTGAGAAAGTGTCACGAAAGAGGGTGTTGAATGTCCTCCCTGTCTGTCCTATATAATAACACAGACGTATATTACATTGTATTTTATCCAGATTTGAAAAAGAATTAATATAAGTCAACTTTTACAGAATGTCTCAAAACTGAGGACTAAACACTTCTGCCTCCACCCTTGCTTAGCATGAAAATTTTACATACAGGGTGGAGAAAAATTGTGTCATGAAATTTTAATCCAGGATAGCTGATGCTAGCAGGAACCAAAATTAGTAATGTGTAGGTTGACAACACACCAGTTTTAAACTACGGAAACTTGGTGCCACACGCTCTGATTGACTGTGCGGTTGCCCCGTTGCTGATCGTCAGTTGACAGGCAGTGCTATGGTTGTCGGTTCACACATACAAATGTCCCTCGCCCTGTCACTGTCCCAATGTGATACGAACACGTGTTGAATAGGTCTTGTTGTTTGTCTCCACTTCACGTCAAAGGCTTTCACACCTAAGCTTCACTTCAGAATGCACCACACACCACCTGTGATTTAGTCATACAATATGCATGGTGGCACAGTATTCATTTGAAGAACGAGATAAGGTTTTTGTTTATGGACTAATTGATGGTAATGTGCATGAAGCTTGATGGTCATGTCAGGAACAGTACCCAGCAAGACGCCACCCACACCCGCAAACATTTACAGCAATTCACTGGCGACTTGGCGAAACATGCCCGTTAGCGGGTTATCGTGGTGATGCTGGAAGTCCTCGAACATGATGGGCTGTTGCATTTGAAGAGATTGTTCTAAAGCATTTCAAGAAAGCACCTACAATAAGTACTCAAGCGGTTGGACACAACATGGGGACACTCATCGGTTAGCCTGGGAGGTTTTGAGGGATGATGGCCAGCATCCATTTAGTTTCCATCCTGTCCAAGACCTAAATCCTGTGGTGGACTATGAACACCAGCTAAAGTTTTGCCAGTGGTTTCTGCGACATGTTGCAGGAGATCCTGACTTCCCTACCATTGTGTTTTCTACCGATGAGTGCACCGATGAGTGCACCTTCCATCAGGAGGGCTTTTACAACACTCAAAACATTCATTACTGGGTACGGGAAAATCCTCAAGTCACCTACATCCACAGACACCAGGAAGATTTTCACTCAACATTTGGGCAGGTTTTGTGGGTGACCATATGAGAGGGCCAATCCGTCTACCTCCTCGACTTACTGGGGAAAATTACCTGCACTTTTTGCAAGGAACTCTTCTCGCCCTGCTGGAAGATGTCCCCCTAGACATTGGCTTCGCATGTGGTTGCAGTATGATGCGGCGCCCACACATAACAGTCATGCTGCGCGCAGATATTTAAATGAACTCTTCGATAGCCAACTAATTGGCAGAGGTGCTCGTAGGACATGGCCCACACCGGACTTTTTTTTGTGGGGATTCTTCAAGGTTCTAGTTCACTCACCTGGACGTGAACCACCTAGAAATGAAGAGGGATTAATGGATCACATTCAGCATGCTGCCAATCAGGGCAATGCCAGGAATCTGTGAAAGAGTTCAGCAAAACACCGTTCGATGTTACCGAGCTTGTGTCGCATCAGTGTGTTGCCAGTTTGAGCACCTGCCCTAAGTAAACAATGGCCTAGCTACAAAAAAGACCGTTTTCAGGGCTGACAAAATTTGTAAAAGACTTTCTGCATGTGAACTAACAGCTGTTGACGGGTTTGTTCCCCTGTACGTCTTATCATGAAACTACAATGGATGTGTCAAGACCCTGGTGGATTTGCCTCCAGAGTGGAAGGCTGGCGAGCTACCACCGAGCGTGCGGGCCATCTTGGATGCATTGCAATCTCTGGCAGGCATTCACGGTCATGCATTGTCCAGAGCATTCGGCAACAGGGCAATCCTGTGGCCAATGAGAGTGTGTGGCGTCAAGTTTCTGTAGTTTAAGAATTGTGCTTTCTTGACCTACACAACATTAGTAATTTTGGATCCTACTGGTATCAGCTATCCAAGGTTACAATTTCATGACAATTTTTCTCTACCCTGTATAGTTGATGGGGGTTACAAAATAAAACTTTTAGAATTTGGAATATATAAACATTCTCACCTAAATTCAAAAGATTTGCTGAATGATCAACTTTCATTAAAAACACACACACTGTTTTGAATGCATATCATCTCCTACAAAATGTGAAAATTAGTCCATTCCTATCATATATTAGGGCTATATGTCATGTTTTTTTCAAATATATTATACATAATTTCTTCATATGCCTTGGTTATATTTCTTTAATATATCCTGTTGTATATGTTCCTTGCTGCTAGCACAACACATCCATAAATGTGATACAATTACCGTAAATTGTCTATCAGTGTTTAAAATAATCACATACAATATGTACATTTCTGGACATACCATGGCATTAGGCTTCTGTGAAGGAGATATTGACATCTGCTAAACCTATTCTAAGTAAATTTCTCTAATATACTTTTTATATTTCACATAAATGCATAGGCATGTAGGCTTCTGAAGATGACAAATTAACTTGTATAAATTGGTGAAGGATGATAAAATTTATCTGCAACTGATGAGTGAATTTTATCCTGAATTAATTTTCTTTGTGATTTCTTTGTATTTGCTTTTGTTATATGTCTTTGTGCAGGCTCCAGACTTTCACAGTATCGTGGAATCCAGTAAGATTATTCAACACTGAAATATGAAAAATGCAGTGTGTACTCAAAACCACCTATTTCTGCTGAAGTACATATGTGTTATTTATTAATTGATTTATTGGACGTTCATTCGAATGATGTGAAAATTTCATTAGAAATTGTGGAAACAGTAGTAGAAACAGAAAATAATTCTGACAATTCTGTGAATTGTGGTTCAAATGATGAATGATGTTCTAATTAAAGTGCAAAACAAAAATACAGTACCTTTCTAGCCCAAAGAAAACATTACAGTAATCGTTTCAGTGGCAAATGACAGTAAATTTTTTCGTTAAAAGAAAGAGAGTAAATGCAAAGCCACTTTCATTTCATAAAACCTTAAAGTGAATTGTATAAATGGAAGAAAGATTTACACAACTACAAAATATGTGCTGAATGAAACTCAGAAAAGTGTAAAAGAAAACCTATTCTGAAGATTTAAAACTACTCGTGAGAGTGAACTGTCACTGAGGAAGGTCTATGAGACTATACCCTCAGAACTGCGAGTGACATGTACATTACTGACTTCTAGGCTTCATTGACCTAGTTTAACAGATTCAGGAAATTGTATGGAAAAGGAAGCCACAAACTTAGGAAGTTTACCTCAAGTAAACATGTAGAGGAGATGTAATTAATAGGTAATTCTGTGCAATTTCTTCTCAAATTAGTCAGGTCCAAAGTGAATATGTCACATAATTATTTCAAAGTTATCTGGAAAAATATATGTTGAAGTTCCACAAGAAACCTCTCAAAAACTATAATAAAATTTAGTGAGACAAACGTGATAGCTAGGACCTCACATTATTATACCCGCATGTATAGAGAAGCTATAGAGATCTACAAGCACACTATAGAGATTTACAAGCACGAAAATAATTTTAATAAAAAAGGAGGAGGATTAAAACTAGATATGGCGGTCAACTCTGTACCAACGAAGTGACTATCAATTACCTATAATCGAGAGAGATGGCACTAGCCAGAGATAGTTTTAAAATTGAAAGTATGTGATGAGTGGTGGCACCATCTAAGCGCTCTATATAAGCAGGACCTCTAGCGCCTAGCAGCCAGTCGTCGACTCACCTCAGAAGATGTTGCCCACAGTAGGCAATGAAACGTCAGGAAGGAGAAGCAGTTTTATATATGGACAACGGCAATTCAGCCCGGAAGTTTTAATTAATGAAGACGCCAGCCCTGAAAGCTTACATGTTATGATTATAATATTATTATTTTATTATGATTCGTTAAAACATTATAGACCTCTCTAAATCGAGAGTATTTGTGAAAATGTCACAACGAAAAGGAGAAGAATTGCAATAAAAACCAAAAGTGATAGAGCTCTGAAATTACCTTTAGTAACAATGTCGTTCACTATACTCTAGTTAGGAATAGCAACAATGTAGGAAAAGATAGATTGTTACTGAAAAAGGACACATTAAGTTGCAGATATGCTTAATTAAAAGACACTTACATAAAGGGTTTGGTCAAGCCTGATGCATAAAACAGGTGACTGGGTAACGTGTAATTCTCAGACCCAGGTTGACAGGTAGTGTTTGCATGTACCCCCTGGTACAGATCACACCCAGGGAGGGGTGATTGCCTGAGCTACTACCTTCCGAAGTTGCTGATTGGTCTCTCTGCCAGTTGTTCAGGAGGTGTGACCTGAGATGTGAACAATTACCCAAGGTGGATGAGACCCAGTCGGAAGGAGCACGTAATCGGAGACACTGGCAATCATGGGAGATTTTCTCACACTAAGCTAATCATCTTCTTCACAGTCAACATTTGCCAAACATAAATGGAATAAAGCTCCCGATTTAAAGACCCTCCCAGCTGCACCACTGCTCCTCATGCTTTCACGTACTGAAGACGGTCAGTTCTTTGCAATGGTAAATCCGTTTCTCATTCAGAAAGGTGTTGATGCAATTGCTGGCCCTGTGAAATCCTGCTCTCGTTTATGCAATGGCACTTTGCGTTTGGACACTGCTTCTGATTCTCAAGCACAACTGCTTGCTGCTTCACTCCTTCACAGCTGACTTTTTCGTGATGAAAGCCATAAAATTCTGAATTCTTCCCGTGGTGTTATTTACACTAGGCTGCCGAGATTGCCCCGTGGGTTTCAATGAGGGGGCTGTCCAGGAGATCTGGGTAAAGGAAGAAATACCTTACCCGGTCGCTAGCGAGTTATTGGCTATTCGCAAACCCCGTGTTCTACCATCTGGCACTTACAGTACTGATCTTGCTCCATGAAGGACGTAGCCACACAGACATGCAACTTCAGATTCAGCACCGTGGTTGCAAAATCGTCCAGTGTCATGTTAGCATCCCCCCTCTCCTCCTCCAGCTGTGCAACAAGCCATCAAACTTTCAGCTCACAGGGCGAAGTCATCTGTTACACAATCAGCATGGCGGAAAGGACAGAAGGACTACTTCCGTGAAGACTTCCTACGTCCCTCGAGCCAACACACATCTGAGTCTTCCCCTGCCAACCGGCTTCTCCTTCACTGACTCGGAGATCCTCTTCGCTGCCGTTGCCGTGTGATACACTCGCCCCACTGACCTCTGGGTCACTGGTGTGCACTGCCAACTGTTTTTCTCCCCTGGACTCCATAGACTGTTAGAAGGAGAATGCTGACACCTCTGGATCTCATGGAGCAGGATCCTCCAGCTTCTGCTCCCTGTAGCGGTGAGTCTTCATAGGCTAGCACTCAGCAGCCACCGAGGTGACACTCCTTTATTTTTTCCCTCTCCCCTTTCCCCATCATGACACTCCTCCAATGGAACATTCGTGGACTTCGATCCAACAAAGATTACTTAGGCTGCTCCTAAAAGTGTCCTCCAGGAAACAAAATTGCGTGCTCAAGACCGCTTTGATCTTTGACATTCTCCCCCTCCTTCAAGGAGGGTATTCCACCTCATGGAGGAGAGGAGTGATGCTGCCCATCTCCCTGACTACCAGCTTCAAGCTGTTGCAATCTGCATTTTCTTTCCTCACATGACCTTTTCCCTTTGTACCATTTACATCCCTCCGCCCATTGATTGTCACCAGGGAACCTGTCAGAGACGTGCCCACTTGGCTGACCTTCTGAATCAACTTAACCTCATCTACTTAACAAGTGACCACCCACATTCCTTTCAGACTCCACGCACACCTATTCCCATTTGGACCTATCCTTCTGCATTGCCCAGCTTCCCCATCATTTTGAGTGGTCTGTAGTCCCTGACACATACTCGAGGGAGCATTTTCCATGTGCTATCCGTTTTCTGACTCCTACCTCAACTATGTGCACACGCAAATGACAGCTTTCTAAGGCTGACCCAAGGCTTTACTCTTCCCTGGCGTCCTTTGACGAACAACACCTCCTCAATTCTGATGACCAGGTAGAATATCTTACAAACATTATCCTCACCACTGCAGAATGTTCCATTCATCGCACTCCTCTTTACCACACTATGTCCCTCTCCCTTTGTGGATGGAGGTATGCTGCAACGCAATTTGCACGTGGTGACGCACTCTCCACGCGTTTAACCATCATCCTATGCTGGCAAACTGCACTCATTACAAAAAGTAGTGTGCACAGTGAGCTAGCTGGATTTCATTCGCTAGTTCTTTTAACAGTTCCACTCCCTCTTCCGTCATGTGGGCCACCCTCTGATGGCTCTCTGGTATCAAGGTTCATTCCCCAATTTCCAGTCTGACAGTAGCAGACAATGTCATAGTGGACCCTAATGGACACTATTGCTGTCTCCAACACCTTGGGCTGTCATTTTGCCGAGATTTTGAGCTCCTCCCACTATCACCCTGCTGCCTTCCTCCATCGGAAATGAGCAGAGGAGGCTCGGGCAACACCCTTCTTTTCTCAGAATAGTGAGTGCTACAATGCTGCCTTTACTATGTGAGAACTAGATCATGCTCTCACTTCATCCTGATACTTGGCCCCAGGGGCAGATGTTGTTCACATTCAGGTATTAAAGCACCTTTCTTTTGTGGGCAAGCACTTGCTCCTTCATACATTCAACCACATCTGAGCAGAAAGCGCATTTCCCAGATGTCACTGTCATACTCATACCTAAGCACTGTAAGGACAAACACCTTCCTTATAATAAGTTTCCTTTAATTTACGTCTATGGTCACAATCTTTTCTGTTTAACAGATTACCGGTTTCGGTCTTTAATGACCATCATCAGATCTGCAGCAAAAATGGGACAAATATAAATACACTCGCAAACTGTATACAGCTTAAGAACAATACATAGAGCATATTGAAAAGTAGTACTGACAAAATTTACATTTGTGCGCTTTAAATGTGAAGAGGCATACCTGTCCATAAAATCAAAGTCCTAATGCACTGCAACCATAGTGGCATAGTCAACTGTTAAATGCGGAATCAGCACCAGCATCGTCAAATACATATAAATCACATCACATGCAAGAGTCATGTTGTCAGTAAAACTACTGTTTAAAACTGGCTGCCATACAGTAGCCACAAGGTGTTTGTGTAGTAAGTTGACCAGAAGTCGCTAATGTCAACATACACTATTTTTCAATAATTAATTGAAACAGCGAAAATAAACGGGGGGGATACAATAGTTAAAATCTGTAATAAGCTTATAAAGTATAAAAAGTGTTACAGTAGTAAAAAACAATAAAAAGAACACGACAAAAGTAATATTGTTAAAAAGACGAAGAGTTAATGCTGACATTATTGACATTGCGAGTGTATTTATATTTGTCCCATTTTTGCTGCAGATCTGATGATGGTCATTAAAGACCGAAACCGGTAATCTGTTAAACAGAAAAGATTGTGACCATAGATGTAAATTAAAGGAAACTTATTACATATACGGGTCACTGTGTTTTTTTTCGCGACGATGTCGCAGCTTATGAAACCTTCCTTATAGCTACCACTCCATTTCTCTCACCAGCTGTGTTGGCAAGGTGGTGGAAAATATTATTCATGCACAGTTGCTATTTGTTTCTTCCACCATCTTTACATCTTGGGCCTGTTGATCTTCTGTTCATTGAAACTATGAAATTCCTGGGGCTCATGCTCTATAGGAAACTTTCTTGGTCCTCCCACATATCTATCTTACCTAGCAGCCTGCTGTATGCAGTCCCTCTATGTCCTACAGATCCTCAGTGGTACTTCCTGGGGAGCAGATAGAACAACCCTCCACCATTTGTACCGGTCCCTCGTCCATTTGAAACTAGACTATAGGTGTTTCATTTATGCATTAGCAAATCCATCCCTCTTACACCATCTCAATACTATCCACCATTGTGACATGTGTTTGGCTGCTAGTGCCTTTTACACAAACGAGGTGGAGAGTCTGTATGTAGAAGCTACCAAACTACTGCTGCCCTGCCACCATGACTTTCTCCTCACTAGATATGCATGCCCTTTATCTGCCATGCATGGCCACCCATTCTATGACATTTGATCACCAGTATGGGGCACGTTCCTCTTCTCAGTTACCTCCTGGAGTTCACTTTTGGCTCTTGCTCTGACAGCTTAACTTCACGCTACGTGCCACTATCCCGATGGCTGCGAACCTTTCACCAGCTTGGCTTCGTGCAGCAGCCTGTGTTCACCTTGGTCACCATTCGCTTCCTAAGGACACTACTTCAGCCTTGCTCCATCGCCTTCAGTTTCATGACATTCATACAGACATTTGCAATAGTACCTTTGTGTACAATATAGCTCTTGAACAGACTGTGGTGTTGGGTATGGCTTCATCATTGGCACCGACATTTTTCAGTGTCGACTTCTGGAGTGCTGCTCAGTATTTACAGCAGAGCTCTTCGCCCTGTATCAGGCCCCATGCAGTACATCTGGCGTCACAGGCTTTTCAATTGCGCCATCTGTTCCGGCACTCTCAGTGCCCTTCAAAACCTCAGTGTGCTTTATAGTGTCCATCCCTTAGTGCAACCGGTCCAGGAAAGCTGTCACTTGCTCACTCTTCATGGAGCCACTATGATGTTTATGTGGGTCCTTAGTCACCTCAGACTGACAGGAAATGAGGCCGTTGACATTGCGGCCGAGGCTGCAGTCCTCGTACCTCGACCCGCTACTTCTTACATTCCCTCTGATGATCTCTATGCCGGCGTCTGTCAGCAGGAGGTGTCACTTTGGCACCACCACAAAACAAAGATTCCAAGACTTACCAAGCGGGAAAGCGCCGGTAGACAGGCACAATAAAATAACACACAAACACACACACAAAATTTCTAGCTTTCGCAACCAACGGTTGCTTCTTCAGGAAAGAGGGAAGGAGAGGGAAAGATGAAAGGATGTGGGTTTTAAGGGAGAGGGTAAGGAGTCATTCCAATCCCGGGAGCGGAAAGACTTACCTTAGGGGGGAAAAAAGGATAGGTATATACTCTCGCGCGCGCGCACACACACACACACGCACACACACACACACACACACACACACACACACACACAGACACACACACACACATCCATCCATACATATACAGACACAAGCAGACATAATTAAAGTCAAAGAGTTTGGGCAGAGATGTCAGTCGAGGCGGAAGTGCAGAGGCAAAGATGATGTTGAATGACAGGTGGTATGAGTGGCGGCAACTTGAGATTGAGGCCTGGTGGATAACGAGAAGAATTTGGATAGTGTCTTGGGGAGTTGGATCATTAGGAGTGGGATCAGGATTATTTTTCTTCGTGGCAAAGTGATATTTCCAGCAGAGACTACAAGTGTAGGACAGTAAATCTTTTGACAAGGGTAGTTTGGTTGAATCTGGGAGTGGGGCTGAAGGTGAGGCCTTTGGATAGGACAGAGGTTTCGGATTGGGAGAGAGGTTTGGAGGAAAGGTTAACTACTGAATTGGGGTGTTGTGGTTCCAGATTGTGTTGACTAGAATTTTGAAGTGTTGGGGGGAGTGGAGCTAGAAGTGGGAGATTGAGTAGATGGGAGAGACTGGGTCTGTGTGCAGTGAGAGGAGGTTAAGGTTTGTTGGAAAGGTTGTGGATGGTGAGTGAGTTGCCTTTCCGGAGGTGGGAAACCAGGAGATCGGATAGTTTTTTGAGGTGGAGGGTGGCATGCTGTTCTAATTTGCGTTTGGCCTGTAAGAGGATGCTATGAACAGCCGGTGTGGATGTGGGAGAGGAAAGATTGAGGACTTTGATTTGGGATAGGAGTTCCCCAAGACAATATCCAAATTGAAACCTGCCTGGAACAGTTCCGTCCTCCATCACAGCGGGACCCACCTCCTCTTCCTCAAAATGACCCTCTCCAAATCTTCCAGGAATTTCTCACTTCCAGCCTTGCCTCTCAATCTTTCTTGAAAAACCTTAATCCTACTCCCAACATCACCACAGCCAAAGCCCAGGCTATCTGTGATCTGAAAGCTGACCGGTCCATCATCATTCTTCCGGCTGACAAGGGTTCCACGACCGTGATACTTGATCGTCGGGAATATGTGGCTGAGGGACTGCGTCAGCTTTCAGACAACTCTACATACAAAGTTTGCCAAGGTAATCCCATTCCTGATGTCCAGGTGGAGCTTCAAGGAATCCTCAGAACCTTAGGCCCCCTACAAAACCTTTCACCTGACTCCATCAAACTCCTGACCCCACCGACACCTCGCAATCCTACCTTCTACCTACTTCCTAAAATTCACAAACCCAAACATCCCGGCCGCCCCATTGTAGCTGGTTACCAAGCCCCCACAGAACGTATCTCTGCCTACATAGATCAACACCTTCAACCCATTACATGCAGTCTCCCATCCTTCATCAAAGACACCAACCACTTTCTCGAACACCTGGAATCCTTACCCAGTCTGTACCCCCGGAAACCATCCTTGTAACCATTGATGCCACTTCCCTATACACAAATATCCCACACGTCCAGGGCCTCAGTGCAATGGAGCACTTCCTTTCACACCGATCACCTGCCACCTTACCTAAAACCTTTTTCCTCATCACCTTAGCCAGCTTCATACTGACCCACAACTTCTTCACTTCCTTGACGTTGACCTCCATCTGCCCAACGGCCAGCTTCACACATCCATCCACATCAAACCCACCAACAAGCAACAGTGCCTCCATTATGACAGCTGCCACCCATTCCATATCAAACGGTCTCTTCCCTACACACACACATATCCATCCGCACATACACAGACACAAGCAGACATATTTAAAGGCCAAATATGTCTGCTTATGTCTGTGTATGTGCGGATGGATATGTGTGTGTGTGTGCGAGTGTACACCTGTCCTTTTTTTACCCTAAGGGAAGTCTTTCCGCTCCCGGGATTGGAATGACTCCTTACCCTCTCCCTTAAAACCCACATCCTTTCATTTTTCCCTCTCCTTCCCTCTTTCCTGACGAAGCAACTGCCAGTTGCGAAAGCTCGTAATTCTGTGTGTGTGTTTTGTTCATGTGCCTGTCTGCCGGCGCTTTCCCGCTTGGTAAGTCTTTTATATATATATATATATATATATATATATATATATATATATATATAGACACACACACACTCTTGAAACATATGTCATAGAGTCAATACAATATGTACGCCAATGTCACAATTTACAAAAAATTAGCAGAAATATGAGTTAACAAAAGTACATATGTCAAATAAAAATCACCTACCCAATAATCACCTATAAATTAATAGCACATACAGTCACTACAAACATAGACAACTACAAACATACAGCAACCATAGATATATGAGCAATCAAATAATGTATATATCGTCTGTTTAACAATGCTTATACTTTGTAAACATATGACATCATAGCCAGAAAATTGTCAAATTACATCATAACAAATCAAGTACCATCTTAATTCAGCAAATATAGTTCGCAACTCATGGTCTTGCGGTAGCGTTCTTGCTTCCCGCGCACGGGGTCCCGGGTTTCATTCCTGGCTGGGTCAGGTGTTTTCTCTGCCTCGTGATGACTGGGTGTTGTGTGCTCTTCATCATCATTGACTCGCAAGCCGCTGAAGTGGCGTCAACTATAAAGGACTTGCAATAGTACGGCCGAACCTCTCCCGCATGGGGCCTCCAGGCCAACAATGCCATACGATCATTTCATTTCAGTAAATATAGAACGACAGTGAAAATCAGTAGCCAACAATGTCATGTCACAGTCTGTCTAGCCAATATATATACATAATGGCAGTCCATGCTCCATGTTCTAATAATAACATGAAAATGTATAATGAATATAATTGTGCCCCACATTGTATTTCAAGTCACTCAATAATGGCACTTCGGCTGAAGCAGATCTGTAGTAAAAAGGAAAGAAATAAAAATTAATATCACACAGCAATGAGTCTGGACATTCATTAAAATGTCACTTGTTGACTTTGGCTAGGACTGCAGGCCCTATGGAACATTAAATGTTTGAATGATTCCTAGGATCAAAACAAAATGTTCCTAAGAGCACATTTCCTACAATGTGTCATTATAAAATTACATGCTACAGTATTACGGAAAATACAGTGGCTGTATCATATGAGCAGCTCCAAGTTCTCTACCATCAGCAGCAACGTGTACCTGAAAACAATTCAACGTTGATCGGTTGAGCCACTCGGTGATCCCTGAATCATGCTCAGCAGTGGCCCAGGCATTATACACTGATCAGCCAGAACATTATGACCACCAACCTACTATTGATACCCAGGTGATAGCAGCATTACCTGGCGAGGCATGACACTGCTAGTTGGACACATGCAGTGTGCATGTAGTATCAGTGGCCACACTGTCAGTATGCAGAATGGGGAAGATCTGTGATCTATCTGTGTTTGACCAAGCATTTCAGAAGCTGCACAAGTTGCAGGTGTTTGAGGAGTGCTGTGGCAAGTGTCTTGAACACATGGCGAAGCCAAGGTGAAACCATGTCTAGACATTTTGGGATTGAGTGACCACCCCTCATTGCAAATGTCGAATGCCATAGGTTGGGCAGACTAGTAAAACAGGACAGAAATCGAACCGATTACGGGCAGAAGGCCAGGCATACAAAGTACTGAACGTTGATAGCTGGTCCACAATCTCGTAAAGATGTCCAAACTGAAATCCATTGGGGCTGAGTTATGCATACGCCATATGTAGTGGTCAAGTTCTAGGAGACACACCATCAAGCAATACATGGAGAGTATCCTCAAGAAAGTTAATTACACTGGTTCAGTCATTCAATGTGACCATGTTGGTGCGGGCACAAGAATAGTTTATAAAAAGTACAAGCCCAGAGGACAGGCATAGTCATCACTAAACAGGAGCATAAAGTAACAGCAACTAGTGAGTAAGCAATTGAACCTGCTTGTGCTATGCTGTGTCTTACTCTGCCCTAGTGACCACCGGTTGGCACCATGTTACCCTACATGCAGTCAGCAGGTGGATCCACTGCTTGGAGTGCCACTCTTGATGAAGTCAGCTGAGTAGAGAGCCGCCAGTAGTGCGATCTGACAAACCTTGTTATCTCTGTCACTTTGCTGTTGTTGGCAGAAAAAGATTTTCCCTCTAGATGGATTGGAATTGGCCCAATTTGTGATGGCTGGGAAGTGAATAGGAGAGTTCTACCTCAGATGTCATGGGTTGAGGTTCCTCCATCTCAACATCCCTTGCAGTCAAGGTAGGGCACTGGGGAGGAACAACTGAATCTGCCTCTCAGCACAAGAGTGGCATCACAGGGTGAAGTGGAGTTTCTGCGTTGCGCATACTTGTGAATCTGACAAAGCATTCATATATTACAGTTTTTGGATCTGTCTTTGGATGAAGTTCACGGAATTGCACAAAGTTTCAAATTCTCCTAAGAGACTAAAAAACTCTGAAAGCTTGTCACAGATCCTGGAGAATGAGAACTTATTGGGATCACTCAGGGGGTTTAGTTTTCTAAGAAAATTCATTTTGTTTTGAGACAACCAAGACAGAAAGAGCAATTTCTTCTGAAGATCAGGATAGTTTCCCTAGGAAGGAGATCAAACGATGTTGTAGACAGAGCAGTTACATTTCCCAGTTACAAGTACCACTCTGAAATTATGGGAATGGTGAAACCACAGGTGTTGCCAGAGATGAATCTGCCATCACTGCAGGAAGAAGTATGTTACTATCACGTGGGTATTTGGTGTCCCTCATCTTTAACTGCAAACTTTTGATTTGTTGTTGAAGATGATGTTAGTTCCACTGCTCTTGAGATTTCAGAAGTTTGGTTTTGTTAGGTTCACTTCGTAGCACAGAGAAATCAAGAGTCTCTTCACCACTGTTGCGATGTGCATGTCACTTTCATTGAACAAAAGGAACAATAGTTAACACAAAGTACAGTACCAAATCCAGGCCTCGTCGTCAGTAAACAGCATGCGTGAATTTGACCAGCACAATAACCTATGGCAAGCTCATGTGTTAGGCAAGACTCACCACTGTTGTGATGTGCACATTACTTTTACTGAACAAAAAGAACAATTTACACAAAGTACAAGTATAATGCACAGAATAAAGTCCAGGCATAGTAGTCAGTAAATAGCATGTGTGAATTCAGCCTACACAATAATCTATAGGAATTTCATGGCTTGGGCAAGACTCACCATCAGTGATGTGGCTGGACTTTAATGTAATAACGTCCAGCATGTAACTACAAAAATCTGTTTGCGCTTCACTGTACTGCTCAGGAGACACTGGATGGGCCAGATGACCCTACAAGGAGCAAGTGTTTTGCCCACTGTCTGGAGCACTGCTCTTGGAGTAAGCCAATGGAGCAGACTGTTGTTGTTGTTGTTGTTGTTGTTGGTGGTGGTGGTGGTGGTGTAACTGACAAACCTTGTGATCCACATTGCTATCAGCGTCATTGCAACACAATAATAAAGTGATCACGAATATTTCCACAACACACTTTCAATCTAAATTAGTTTGGATTGTATCATGGGGATTATCTTTTGCCCAATAGCAACATTTGTGTTTGTATTGTATCTAAGTTATGCCTCTTCTGAGAACAAAATTGCTATCACAGATGACAGTATGGTAGAAGGCATGTGAAGGTTCCACCAACAGAATTCTGCTTATGGATGGTAATGAGCCACGGTCAGTCCGCTTGTTACCTTAAGTACTCTACAGGTAGTATGGTTATAAGGCATAAAAATGTAAAATGCAACACTCAGAAATGTGACTGTTTTCACAGCATGTTTGTCTTTGATTTGTGTCTGGATCATTTTCCACAAGTTTTTCAACGGCAGGTGTTCACACACATACATATCAGTTGTAGTGGACTGCTTCGTTCATGTGGCAAGACAGTGCTGCAAATACCCTGTATGTCGTCCGTTGCATGTGTTGAAAATTCTTCTGATGCAGATTTACTTCTTCACACTCATCACCATTGGCAGGACTATGCATGAATACATACTCACAAACCACAAATACATACTCGCAAGCATGGCAAAGGGTATCTCGTACCAATAATATATTAGTGTTTCCCTGTACTATTTCAGTTGCTGATAGAGCAAGATAAAAATGACTGTCTATATTCCTCTGCATACGCCCTAATCTTTCTCATCCTGTTCTCATTATCTCCACATGAGATACATGGTGTAGCAGCAGAATGACCACTTTGTCTTCTTTGACTGCAGGTTCTCTAAATTTACCCAAAAAGTGATTCACTAGAATTACATTGTCTTTTTTCCAGAGATCCCCCATTTGAGTTCCCCGAGCATTTCCTGTTACACTTTCATAGGGGTTGTACCACCTTGTTATAATTCTACTAGCATATCTCTGAATCCACTCAGTGTCTAATGTCATCCCTGCTTGACAAGGATTCCAAGCACGGGACCCGTACTCCGAATCTGGTCGCACTAGCATCTCGATTGTAATTTTTTTTACGGATGCAGGGCCTCCATTTGTCTACACGAACACTGCTTCTACACATTAATCCCATTTCAATGCGCTTGTCAGTATTACTCCTAGATACTTACACTATGTGATGTGTTCAAGGTGTTCACCAATAATACTGTAATAGGATGTTATCAAGTTCTTTTTCTTAGTTATATGCATTATTGTTAATTTATTGTGTTTTTTAAAAAGAATGCTTGGCTATAGACTGTATGATATGAAAAAGAGAAGTATAACAGTCAGATAAGAACTAAGAGTTAAAAACATAACTGAACATATCAAGGAGTATATAAATAAATAGGGAGATCATGTCACAAGAATGAATTAAAATAGTAATCAGTTATTGACCAAATGGGAAAAGCCCGGTTAGCAGACCAAAAAATAGCTGGAGAGACCAATTAACAATTAACCACAGACAACAGAGAACCTAACAATAGAAATATTCCTAACACTTGAAGGTAGAAGAAGAAAAGAAGAATATTTTTCATGTATCCACATTTAAAGAAAATTGTCATTTGTGACACAAAATTAATTTTGTACAAGTATTTCTGTATGTCCTCACAATCACCTGGTGATGATACTTTCCAGTATGAAACAGGATCATCAGTGAACAATATTATAGTGCTGCTGCTATTTTTGATAAAATGTTTATGTACATTGAGAACATTCAAGATCCTATTACACTTGCTTGGGCACACCCAACTTTACTTTCATTTCTGTTCAACATTTACAGTCCACTATAAAATAGTGTATCCTATTAAACAGTAAAACATTCAACAAACCAATCACATATCTGCAAAGATATTCCATTTGAATGTATCTTGGCTTGTATTCAAAAATGTGTAAGATGGAAGCTACCTGTTTACTTGTGTCTACTGCTTGCAAGAAATCATATATGAATGAATAAAGAGTGGTTTTTCTTGGATCTTTTCTGGTTCTCTGAAAGTAATTTGTTTTCCTCCAGGCACATTATAGCATTTGAGTTAGGTATTATGCCATAAGATCCTGCAACAGACTGACATATTGGTCTGTGATGCCTTGCTTTGAATAATACACGACATTTCACAACAACAACCTAGTTGCCCTATTGCAGTGTTCACTACTCACACTCCTAGCAGAACTATGTAATTGCCCTTGTAACAGCAAAATATGAAAACAATATGTAGCACATAGTTTACCACCTTTTTCTTCGCCGCGTGGGGTAGCTGTGTGGTCTGAGGTGCCTTGCCACAGTTTGCTCAGCTCCCCCCTGTCAGGCGTTCAATTCCTCCCTTGGGTGTGGGTGTGTGTGTTGTTCTTAGTGTAAGTTAATTTAAATAGTGTATAAGCCTAGAGACTAACGACCTCAGCAGTTTGATCTCACAGGAACTTACCACAAATTTCCAATTTCTTTTTCTTGCTATAGCTATTCAGGAGGAGGAGATTAGTGTTTAACATCCTATGGACAATGAGGTCATTAGAGATGAAGCACAAGCTCAAATTAGGGTAGAAAAGACAAGGAAATCAGCCGTGCCCTTTCACAGGAACTATCCCAGCATTTGCCTGAAGCGATGTAGGGAAATCACAGAAAACCTAAATCAGGATGATCGGATGCAGGTATTCCTATTCAGAGTGATATCGTGAACTTTTCATTTGACATATCTTTTGATATGTTAAAGATAAAATTTGTTTTCATATTGATGACCAGTTCCAAGCAGCTTATAAAAGGAATCAACTGTATTTTTTTAAATATAAATATGCTCCTTTTTGGAATCATAATATAAGTTCTTGTTGAGACAATAAAACGACTTCATAGCTCCGAAACTGAGATAACTCTGTTGAGTTGCAGAATCCTGTAGAGTAACTGTCAAGGTGAAGTCGATTATCAGTATCTTTGACAAATTGAAAGACATTTGAGGTGACATTTAAGTTCTTTGCTTTGTGCAGGTATGGAAACAAAAAGATGGTGCACTGTTCAGTGTGATTTTTTTCAGATTTCTCAAATCGTATCATTAAACTAGCAGCTGAGGACAAGACTGGTCAATAGTTTATGAAAAAATTCATTTTCAGTATAAAAATAAATGTGTAATTTCTTCACTTACATGTTGCAGATCCCGAGCAATTCTTGCTTTACCACCTATCAATTATCAATAGCCCCAAGGAAATCACATTACTCCATAGACAAAATCTACAGTTACTTACTTATATTGTGGTGGATAAGGAAATTTCACATATTAATGATACGGCAAAATAATCTCCCCTTTGCGAGCTGTCATTTGTCAAAAACTCTTTCTGAATTCTCAAATCTTCTATGAGATATGAGGAATATTGCGAACATATCATTCATACTACGTCATTTGAGTGCAAGAGTGGAAGTGAGTGCTATATACAGGGTGAGTCACGAGGCTTTCCCCTGGTTGCTGGAGGTTATTTCTTAGATTATTTGGAAGAAAAGATGTAAATACAGTAATGCGATCAAATCCATAATTAAGGAGCTACAGCAGAGTTCTGAAACATGCCACGGTGTATGGAGTGTTTCACTTGTGTTCACAGGACACACATTCAGTCTTAGACAGGTGCAACCAGTGATACGTTTGCATAACAACCACATTGTTGATACTGCAGACACTGTTTACTGTTATTGTCTCCTGTATGCAGTACACTTTGCCATGCTGTACAAGTTTTCTTAATTCAGTAGAGTGCAGTCCTCATTCAAGTACAAGATGCCTAGCTACCCAATTGAACGTTTCACAACCTATGGTATGTAGGATTCTTCATGAGAATAGACTGTATTCTTTTCACGTGCAGAAAGTTCACCATTCAGAGCCACATGACTGAGCCAACCGTTTGCACTTTTGTAACTGGTTAAATGGAAACTGTCAGCTGTATCGCTTCATACTGTTCTGTGATGGGGTAACCTTTACAAGAGATGTCATCAACAACATGCATGTCTGGGCAGATGGAAATCCCCATGCCACAATAGTATCTCAATGCAGATTCATTATAAATGTCTGGTGTGGTGTTGTATGTGATCAGTTACTGGGGCTGTATATTTTCCCGGGAAATTTAAATGGTCAGATGTACACTAACTTTTTACGAGAAAACTTACCGCAGCTTCTTGAAGATGTTCCTCTGGAAACAAGGCGGCACATGTACATCCAACATGACGGGACACCTGCATGCTTCCACCATGTGGTAACAGCTTATCTTAATCAGCAATTCCCACATCGATGGACAGGTCACTTGGGTCCTATCAACTGGCCTGCTAGATCCCCAGATTTAACATCCTTAGATTATCACACTTGGGGGTAGATGAAGTGAAATGAAATGTCGTGTGGCTAGGGCCTCCCATCAGGTAGACCATTTGCCTGGTGCAAGTCTTTTGACTTGATGCCACTTTGGCAACTTGGGTGTTGATGGAGATGAGATGATGATGATGATGATGATGATTAGGACAACACAACACCCCTGAGGGCAGAAAATCTCAAACCCAGCCGGAAACTGAACCCGGGCCCTGTGGCGTGACATTCCGTCATGCTGACCACTCAGATACCGGGGCGGACTAGGATGGATGAAAGTTATAGTGTACGAAGTTAAGGTGGAAACATGAGATGAATTGATACAATCCATTCTCGATACTGCAACATCAATAAGGAATGAGCATTTGAAACTTCGATATGCTACTCGCGCAGTTCACTTTCGTGCGAATCTTTGCCTTCAAATGCAGGGAGCAAATTTTGAACATTTCCTTTACATCCACTCTCAATGCAAGAGATCGCTACAGAATTGTTTAAATTAATAATTATGTGCATATTTGATAGTGAAATCCTACAATAAAAGTTTTTTTCTGGCATTTTCCTGAGTTTTTCAGTTACTATAGCTTCTTAATTATGAATCTGGTCCCATTTCTTTATTTACATTTTTTTGTTCCAAATAACCTAAGGAATACCTTCTAGAAACCGGGGGAAAACATCGTGACTCGGATTGTATACAATCAATTTCTTCAAGATTGGAGATATATGTGAATCTCCTCTCACGTTTAAAGAAAAATTCGAAAAATTCTATATATTAGTTACATTTTGTACGAAGCAACTTATGACCTAAAATTCTCCAAACTTAACTTATACTCATAGCAACACATTTTTTAATTGTAAGTCATTCAAATGTTATATGTTGGGTTACTTAATTTCATATCATGATAACGATATCCATCAAAACAATGAAGCTTTAGAATAAAACCACTAGATATGAAACTCAATCATTTTATGAAAAAGTTTCTTTATAATTATTTGAGGGCAGCAGAGCAGCTGGTGGTTGTGTGGGACCCGTGTTTTGTGTTATGCGCTAACCAGTATTGCTTATTCAAGGCAGACTGTCACAGGATGATAGGTCAGGTCAGGTCCAGTACTGAGGAAACTGAATAATTTTTTTTATTTTGTCCATGTCAGTTGCATTTATATAAAATTCAGTTGTAGTGGTTAATGGTTTCGGGCTGACGTGCCCATTTTCAACTTACATACCTGAAAATTACAAAGTACATGCCATACAACAATGTGTACAAACAGTATTATGGCCATATTATAGGTAATCACATGCTTGCAGCTATACCCTGCATTAACTGTAATTATTCATACAATATGGTGACAAAAGGCACAGCAAAGTATACTGTGGGCAACAACTACTTTCATTGATCTTAGACTATGTGTCTGCTGCTACTGACTGACATTACCAAACTGACAAGTATTACCTACAGTTGTCAACAGGACACCTTTCTAGATGTCAACAATTTTTTTACAAAATAATGTAGTGTCCAAAACGAACATACAAAACCAGAAGGCGACAACACAGTGCACCCTACTCTATACAACCCTGTATTTTTGTAGCACAGTGCATTACCAAGCATTGCTACCTTATATACAGGAAATCACTGCTACAACCTAAAATACATTGAAACGCCAAAGAAACTGATATAGGGATCGTATTCAAATACAGGGATATGTAAACAGGCAGGATACAGTGCTGCAGTCGGCAACGCTTATACCGAGATACTTAAACAGACGGAATATGGCGCTGAAGTCGGCAATACCTTTATAAGACAACAAGGGTCTGGTGCAATTGTTAGATAGGTTACTATTGCTTGCGACAATGGCAAGTTATCAAGATTAAAGTGAGTTTGAATGTGGTGTTGTAGTCATTGCACAAGCGATGGAACACAGCATACCCGAGGTAGTGATGAAGTTGAGATTTTCCAGTACAACCATTTCACAAGTGTCCATAAATATCAGGAATCCAGTAAAACATCAAATCTGCAACAGTGCTGTGGCCAAAAGGATCCTACAAGAATGGGACCAATGACAACTAAAGAGAATTGTCCAACATGACAAAAAAGCAACCCTTCCACAGATTGCTGCAGGTTTCAGTGCTGGGCCATCAACAAGTATCAGTATGTGAACCATTCAGTAAAACATCATCAATATGGACTTTCGGAGCCCAAGGCCCACTCGTGTACCCTTGATGACTGCACAACACAAAGCTTTATGCCTCACCTGGGTCTGTCAACACTGACATTGTACTGTTGATGAATGGAAACATGTTGCCTGGTTGGACGAGTCTTGTTTCAAATTGTATCGAGTGGATGGGCGTGTACAGATGTTGAGACAACCTCATGAATCCATGGACCCTGCATGTCAGCAGGGGACTGTCAAGTTGATGGAAGCTCTGTTATGGGGTGGAGCGTGTGCAGTTGGAGTGGTATGGGATGTGCAGTTGGAGTGATATGGGACCCCTGATACGTCTAGACATGACTCGCAAGTGACACATACGTAAGCATCCTGTCTGATCGCCTGCATCCATTCATGTCAAGTGTGTATTCCAACGGACTTTTGGAAAGTCCAGCAGGAGAATGCAACACCCCACACATCCAGAATTGCAACGGAGTGGATCAGGAACACTCCTCTGAGTTTAAACACTTCCAATAGCCACCAAACTCCCCAGACTTGAAATTGTTGAGCATATCTGATATGCCTTGCAGCGTGCTGTTCAAAAAGAGATCTCCACGTCCTCATATTCTTATGGATTAGCGGACAGCCCTGCAGACTTCATGGTGTCAGTTCCCTCCAGCATTACTTCAGACATTAGTCGGGTCCCTGCCACATCGTGTTGTGGCACTTAAGAATTTTATGTCACTGCAACTGAGACAGGCAAAATAAAAAAAAAAAATGTCCAATTCACTAATCAGTATTGTCTATGAGGCCCTGCCTTCCAGCTGGTGATGACACATGCAAGCAGGACTCCTGATTGCCAGTGCAATTAGCATTCAGTGAGCCTACATGGAAAACAGAACTGGTGGTGTTGGTATCATGGAAGACATCAAAACTGCCTATTCTTGGAAGGCATTGCAGGAGTCACCTCGCAAATTTACCGTGCATCTTCTCAAAGAAGTGCCCTCTACAACTTTTAATCTCTTTTCTGCTATTGTAATTTTCCAACTGCAAAATAGTGGAGTGAAATGAAAAGGATTGGAATATAACAGAACTTCTCTATACATTTCTTTCATCTCTCAAAAATATTTTATGCAGATGTTGACTAATGTAACATGATTTGCTCCAGTAGGAAGTACATGTTATAAATACCAGAATGTTGTCAAGGAGACAGCCATTTACAGGAGAATTAATGGCTTTCATAGGCATAATCAAGAGCGAGTTCTATATTACAAATGATGGTGGAATTGCCATTACTGCATTTGTGTGTTTGTGTGTGTGTGTGTGTGTGTGTGTGGGCGCGCGCGTGCGCGCACGTTGTGTGCGTATTTTGTGTGCACAGTAGCTGTGATTACAATTTTAAGAGAACTACAGCACATAAGCACAAAACTGAAGGACTGGTAAATATATTTGTTTCTAACTGCACACACACGCACGCGTGCGCGCGCGCACACACACACAATGATATTCTTATGTGATTCACTGTTTTTCTGTAATAGCAATGTAATATATGTTCACAACTAAAATGAGCTATTTAATTAATTCTGTGTGCTATGAAAATTCAACCAATTTTTTATGTATTACAGAACCCGTCTTAGATGTTGGGGCCTGTTCTGATGGATCAGGAAATTCATTAGGACGTTCTCCATTTGCTAAACAGCGCAGTTTCAAGTGCATTAGCAAGAGCAACAAATCAGGCAATATTGTTGATACACCAAAGTGAGGCAGGCTGCCTCTGAAGGAGAAAGAATCCAAGAGTAATACATCAGCAATCTCATCAGGAATGTGCAGTTGTATCCATTACTGTTGCCTTTAGTCACATTTTAGAATGGAATCAGCTTTTTAAAGATGGGAAGAGTAGGCAGTTATTTGTGTTTATTCTTATTTTATATTAGGAATTCATGAAATAGACTTGCTTGTTTCAATGTGGTGCTGAAGACCTAATATATTAAAATACTGATAAAATGTCATTCACAGATATATAATGACATTGACTGAACTGTACCTGAAAGATGGATATGTAGATATTTTTAATACGGGTTCAAAGTATGAAAAATTCATAAAACTGATCTGTTTTTAGAAATGACTGAACTTTTGCATGACAAACTTTTTTTAATGTATAAAATTTGTTATTGTGTATTATTAGTAGCTTATTTTACTGTTATCAATTGATATATACTTTTGATCAGAAAGCTTTTATTATGTAAATAATGTCTTAATACACCATTCCACATGGCTATAATTATGCCTTACCTCAAAATGCAATAGAGGCTTCTGCAAATCTGATTATATATACATTTTATAAACAGTTTTTTTTTTTTCAAAGTTAAGTGTACAGAAATGAATATGGTGCTAGTTGTAAATTAATTGTCACAATGTTTATGCTGCTACAACATTCCTACACAAATTATTGTACATTTTGTAAATTATTCATTGTGTTCCACAAACAGTGGACAGAGCCTATAGAAAACACCAGTTTTATTAAAGAACAATATATATATACTTATATATACACAGATGAGAGTAAGACTATTTCACTAAACAACGATTTAAGTGTTCAGTCACTAATATCCTCTTCATCACTGAAGTAGGTACTAGGCTTTATCCTCTTTCGGCGAGCTGTAGTCTCAGTCGGAATTGTGGAATTATCTTCTTGAATCATTTTTCTTTGCTGGTACAAATATTGATTGTATGTAATTAACTGAGGCTGACAATAAATATTGTACATAGAAATACACACAATGCCTTTCATTATTGCCAAATTTAAAAACTTCAGAACTGGCAGAGTTGATTATGATTTTGCTAATTAGAATGAAAAGAGTCTCCAATTCTCTACAGTTTAGAGTCTTAGTTATGAAGAGATGCTCATGTTTGTATAAGTGAAGGCAAAAATTACTGATTATATTATCTGACACATGCCATGTTCATGGACTACAGTAGAACTATTATCTGGATGACTCAGGACCAGACCCAATCTGTATAATTGAGTAAACTGTAAAAACTAATCGTTTCTTAAAACTAAATTTATGTATACATACTATTGTAATATTAATTTCATGACTACAAACCAATTTCATTTTAGGTTTTGTAAAATACTTAAGTACAGTGTCAATTCTTGAGAGGTCGGTCACAGTCCATTGTTTTGCTGTATTCCATTGTTTTCGTGCAGCCAAGCCTTGCATCTGCTTGATAGTGAGCAGCTGTATATGGTCACACTTAGGCTGCTGCTTCATCCAGGCTGCTACTGACTATCAATTTCTTCTCTCACACTCTGAATGATTTCATCATCACTGAGAATATGGAATCCAGGGCCCTAAGAATCACAAGCAAGCCACTTATATTCTATGCACTGCAGTTGGAATGCCCAGGAATTTTCAAAAAGATCTCTCTTATGTTCTCAGGTATATTTCATCCTCTGCCACTTCTCTTTCTTCCTTTTCATGCTTTTTCTTTTTATCTTTGTCTTTTTGTATCTCATCTTTCATTAAAATGCCTTTCAGTTTATTCCAAGCTCTTTTTAATGTGGTTGTCTTTGCCAAATTCCATGCTTCCACCATTCTGCCACCATGTAAGAGTAGTCTTTGATATTCAGTTTTTGGTGATGAGCCACAATGTCTTCTTTATTTCTGTCTTTTATCTGAAGCTTCCCCAACGATTGCCTTCTGTAATGTCACTTCATAGTTTCAACAATCAATTTGTCCACTGGCTGCAGTAAACTCATTACCTTTGGTGGCAGGAAGAGTGTTTTGAAACATCCATCTTCTCTATCAAGAAGGCTTTCAGTGGGGTGCATGAGTGCAATGTCCAGTATTAACATCATCTTACTGCCTTCTTTCCCTCTGCCTTTCAGTGTTTCTTTTTACTCCAGGTGTGAAAATTGAACCATACCATTTGCAAAATAAAGTAGCACTCATTCAGGCCTTTCGTTGATTCTTGTACAAGATGGGAAGTTTTCGAACATTTTCGAAAACTCAAGCATTTTCGATTTTCCTAACAACAGGTGGAGTATTCCGTTATTTCCTGTAGAGTTAGTACAGTTCATCACTGTAAGAAAGTCATTACTAATCTTGTGGCTGGGAGTGCTAGTTTCCCTTTTAGAAGCTTAAGTTATTTCAAGCAAAATGTTCTAAGTAAGGTGTGTCTCATATTTTATTTAAAAATTGCTGGTCATAAGATCCTGCTTCAGTTTTCAATTTTTCAATAAAATTTTCTGCTGCTTTTTGGTCTGCTGATAGTTTTTCACCATTTAAATCCAACTCATGTGCACTTGCCTTGAGATTCTGTACCCAGCCACTGCTCACCTCAAACAAAGACAAATTGTCCCTCTTTAGCTAAAAGTTTCACTTTTTTGCAAGCAATTGGCCCTGAAAGAAGATTTTTCAATGCTCTGCTGCAAAAACCACTTGAATAAGGCCTCTTCAAGCTCTTTGTTTTCCGCTGTTTTTATAGCTTTTCTCGACAAACTCTCATCTTCATTCTCATGGACAGACACAAAGTTTAAAACTGAGTAGGAGTTTTTTTGGTTGAAATTGTTGATGTTCCCACACTAAACATCTCAGGTAACTGCTTACCACACACACTAATTGTATACTATAACAAATATCAAACAAAACCAATAACTTTAGTCATAGAGTATAAATTTCTTTTTCCTCAAAGCAATCTGGATAGTTGGACAGGGTTGCCACAAGTTTTGGATATCAGGAAATTTCAAATGTACAAGGGAAATTTGAAAAAGACACTGGAAAAATCTCATTTTTGTCTCAGCAGATGAAATGGTTTGTTTACTGAGATGCCATGCACTGTCTGGCTGGGCACAGCTGAGTATGTGAGCCACTTCCCTACTCCCTCACATTCTTATTGCTTCTCCCCTTTTGACCACATCCCTCAAGTTACAGTCCGTGCTGCCACCAGTTCTTGCTGCTAGCCTAGCAGCTGCCTGCTGATCTGCCCACAGGCCAGATCTGTTTGTGTGTGGTGTAATGTAGCAGATTTTCATAGTTTATCCATGGACCCAGGACTGTGGTGTTCCTCAACAGGCCGGAGGACATGAGCAATGGATCTGAAGAATTGCAACTGTCTCACCACAAGTACATTGTACAGTGCGGTATTTTATAGACATTTTATATATTCTTGTACATTTTGACACTTTGAAAGTAGTTTATATATTAGAAAGTATGGACAATAAGAAGAAGAAAATTGTGGCAGTCACTGACAGTTTGTATGCTATATACTCACATATTTTTTGAAGGAAAAACCACACAATACTTGTAAAGTAATAGACATAACACAGTGGTTAATAATAGCCAATAATGAACATAGTAGAACCAACATTTTATTGACAGTCACCAATAGTGTTGGTTACACAACTTTTTCCTGGCTTAAACACTTCTTTCAAGAGGCCTACTTTTTTCTGAAGTTATTTCTGAAATCAGTGAATATAATTTAAATCTGTCTTGTGACTCCACAAAATGCATATGTTTGTCACTAAATGTGTTCCATTTTATTGAAATAAAATACCGTAAGTGGTTTTAATGAAACCTATATTCCAGTTGGCTTGCTTTCTCCATCTAAAAACGGTTCATTGCAAAAGATGTTGATGTCAGAACTTAAGATTTTTGCTCATGCATTTAGAAATACAGAAGTCCTTACACTTTTTTGTCAACTTGTGTCTTTACTTACTCTTAAGATCTCAAAATTTGTCAGGGAAAAATGCTAAAACTTGTCTGGAAATCAGGGAGATATCAGAGAATTTCACTTGGAGAAACTTGTGGCAGCCCTGTTGGAGTTCAGATAATTGGAGATCTACTATACTTGCATTATATTAATATTTACCTCAAGTCGAATAGCTGCACTCAATGTTTCTTCATCAGATTCATACAAATCACTCTCTTCTTCTTTAGTGGAACTTTTAAAAGCACATAACCTGTCTTCAATATCTGAAGAACTGTCAGCATCCTGGAATATAATATTTCAGGTTTTTTTGTCATCAAAATATGCAGAACAAAATTTATAAAATGCATTACCCATATGTATGTGTGAAACATGCTGTACTCTTAAAGGAAGGCAGACAGACAACCACTCAAATCATAGCTGAACAGGCAACATGACATAAACAAGACAGTAAATGTTGTTGAGCTTTTGACAATGTTCTTCTTCACAGTCAACGAGAAACACATCCACAGCATCACTGCAACCCAATTGGGGAGACGAATTATGCTGATTAGAATGAGTGACAGGAACAAGAAAGCACGGAGGAGTTGGCTAGGGGAGGGAGGGTGGAGGCAAGGGAGACTGTTAGATGGGAAGGAGAGGTAGCAAGGAAACGAGTTAGAAATGTGGCAACATTGAGCATTGAGCTTGCCCTGGCAGCATTGAGCTCACCCTGACACAGGCAGGGGAAGCTGTGTGTAGTGCATGATGAAGTGAAGGAGAGGGACGGAAGTGTAGAGTAATAGAGTGATAGAGTGAAGTGGGAGATTTGGGGATGGGGGTACAGAGGGGGATGGGACAGAGGGATACTGCAGAATGAGATAAAGAAGACAGCATGATCGAAATATGTATTGAAAGGACAATGCCCATACATGTAATTCAGAAAAAAACTGGTATGGATTTTGTGTGTGTGTGTGTGTGTGTGTGTGTGTGTGTGTGTGTGTGTGTGTGGAGGGGAGGGGGGGGGGGGGGGATCCAGATGGCATGGGTTATGAAAGAGCCACTGAACAGAAGAAGCATGTTATGCTCAGCAGCATGCTCTACAATTGGTAGGTCAGCTTTGTTCTTCGCCACAGTTTGGCAGTGATCAGTCATTAAGGTGGGCAGCTGGGTGGTAGTCTTGCTCACTTAGCCCTCATGCAGAAATTACATGTATAACATGGCTGCTTTCACATGTTGCAATGTCTCTGATAGGGACGGATATGCTTTACTTTCCAACTTATAATCTAAGAAGGATCAGAAGGACAATCCTAGGGTTTCTACATCCAAAAGGGCAATACAACTGTTATCATGTCTGTGTTTTTCTCTTTGCCTTATCTCAACTTGCCTGCCTTTCACATCCATTTCCACCACACCTATCTCAAGTCTCTCGCATCACTCTACTAACTTACTCCCCCCACCCCCTAACTCACTCCTCCATTTCACACAGATAAAGTTAACTTAGTAGGTGATGGACATTTGTTACAATACCTTAGTACTTTATTTGCTTCTTGCAACAAACATACTTGTTTTTCATACAAAACTGTTATGTTGCTGTTGTCCATAATTAGAATTCATTTTTATATGTCCAAAGATCTTTGTGAAAAATGGTACTGGTCCTAGTGTGCTCCCACGAATCACTTAACATATTTTGAGTTAGGTAAGTACTTCACCTGGGCACATGTGGACGTGTTTCAGCATCCGTCCATCAAACGGACAGAGTATGAGTCCATGTTGAGGGTTGTATACCTTAGAAACCAAGAGGCTGCTGTTACATCAGTGCTGGGCCTCTCCCCTTGCCCCTACAGTTGAGTGCGTATGACAAGTCTGAGAACAGTGGGGTTGCTTCTTACTCGTCAACTCGTTCCATTACTAAAGCGTGCAGGAGGTTATCGTCTGCAGGAAGATTCACACAGGTAGTACTAAGTTTCTATGGCTGGACTTCGCAGTAATAAATTAAATGCATAAATCTTCTTTGTGAATCAGTCTGTATATTAGTGAAAACCCTGTTAAAATCTCTACAGTAGTTCCTGAATTCATCCCTCACATACTGGCAGAAAAATGCAATGGGGACTTTAATTCATCATAGTTCAGCCAATTTGCTCAAAATATTTATAAATTATAAATACAAAGCTTTCTTGAGAGTCAGTCTGTCCATTGGTGAAAACAGAATCAAAATTGCTACTGTGGTTCCTGAGATTTGTCAACCACTCTAGCGGAGCTAACCCCAAAATGAAAGCCTGATTCTCCTCACATAATGAAACAACATGTACTCTGTGTCTCAAGGGCATTTTAACAATATCACTTTCTTGAATGTATATGCACCAACAGAAGATGCACATGAAGACATTGTAGATTGTTTCTATGATCAGTTACAGGAGGTTTGTGACAGAAAAGCTAGATATGACTCCAAATTAGTCCTTGCTGACTACAATGTGAAACTGGGCAAAGACGAGGTATTCAGAAGCACATTTGGTGAGGGTTTCCCAATTTGCTTCTGCGAACAAATGAACAGAAAAATATCTACAAAGGTACCTGTAAAAAAGAATGAAGCAAACCAAATAGTCAACATACTGCTATCAAAGAGATGTGCATCTAATACAGAAAATGTGCACACTTTTCAAGGAGCTAATTCCGATTCTCACCGCTATTTAATAGGAGCCAAAATGAGGCAGAAACTTTCTATAGCTGCCAAATGAAACAGTACCAGAATAAAGAAATGGGACATAGAACAATTGAAAGGTAAGTCTACTGTTCGAGAGTATCAGGACAGGTTGAGACACGAGTTATGAACAAAATATGGTGAAGACCATATAGACTCTATTAAAAATGCCATTCTGTCACCAGCACATGCAATATGGGGAAACAAGGAGACTTAGAAATGAAGATTGGTGTGTCAATTAATGTAGAAAGGCACTGACACAGAAAAAGGACGCAAGACTGAAGTGCTTCCAGCAAAATACAAGATCAAATCAGGCATTATATAATAAAAAGGGAATACAGACAGCAAGGGTATGTAGAAGGAGAAAAAGGGAAGCCCTAAGGAGAAAGGTAGAGGAGACAGAAGAGCACTATTAAAGGAATGAGAGCAGACATTTTTATAAGAAAATTAAAGAAGGAACCCAAGAATATAGACCAGAAATAGCAGCATGTAATGACACAGAGGTAAATTTGCTGACAGATAAAGAAAGTGTTCTGGATATATGGAGAGAATAATTCAAGGGAATCCTGAAAAGCAATCTTACAAGAGGAGAGCAACCACTCTACTAAATCGCAAGTCCAGAGAGAGGAGAATCCAGTTAGAGAAAGCATCGGAAACTGGCAGAATAACTGCAGAAATAGTAAAAAACGGTTGGACTGGTCTCCATATGAGAATCCGCAAACTTATCAAGGTGATGCAGTCAGGAAAGAATCCCAGAAGAGTGGACCTTCAATGTAGCCCAACAAATCAATAAGAAGGGAGACAAGTCTTGTTGTTTGACTTACCAACAAATTACCTTGCTAATTTAAGTTATAAGATTCTCTTTGATATTATCTACAACAGTATAGTTCCAGATGCAAATGAGATTCTGAGAGAATATCAGTGCGGATTTTGCCCTAATAGGCCAAAAACAGATCAGATATTTTTGTGCTGAGGCAAATACATGAGAAGACATATAAATGTAATATTGAGCTTCATAACCTCTTATGTCTTACAGTCCTCATAGAGCAGAAATGCTAAATGATTTGCTTCTGCTCGATGTAACATCTAATTTTGTTCACTTATCCAAGCAACACTGAAAACTTCCAACACTGCAGTGTGATTGAATGGGGAACTCATTAAATGGTTCAGCATTAGTAAAAGAGTCAGACACACAGACACCCTCTCCACAATGGTTTGCAATATTATTCTTGAAGCAGCCATTCAAGAGCTTCAAATATCTGGTTACACAGCAGCAAAGTCAACAAATATATATGCATACACTGATTATGTAGCAATTATTTATATAAGAGTTTTAGTAAAGGAAACAACAGATGAGCTGAAAGAAGACACACTACCTGGAGGCCTTGCTATTAATGAAGTGAAGGCTAAGAATATGAATTTGAACAGGAAGAAATATAATATGGATAAACTACCAGTAGTTGGTTTCACTTTTTACCAAGTACAGAATTTTCCACGTAAACTGAAATAAAACTGCCCATTCTAAGTGGTAACAGATTCTTCTCCAAATCCAACAAATTGTCGGCCTCAAGGTTATTAAATAGATAACCGAAACTTCAAATTTATAAGGTCATGATTAGGCCAGTTGTAACCTATGGGCATGAAACATGTACACTAACAGGTGCTGATGAGCAGCAACTCAGGACATTTGAATGCAGGGCACTGCACAAGGTTCAGGATAACAGTGGGCTAGAACGAACACTGAGCTGGTTTACCTCATACAAGGAGCTGACGTTGTAAGAATTATAAAAAGTGGAAGAATACACCTTTAGGATGGATATTTGATGAATAACTAAAAAGGTTTTGAAAGCAGTGGACAGATGATGTGGAAGAAGATGGTGAGTAGATGATCTGGAAGTAGGTGGTCAACAAATGATATGGAAGAAGTTATAAACTCTGTCAGAGTTAGAGGATGGCGAAGAACCGCACTGGAGAGGGCAGAATGGAGGGAACTATGCTGGGTTGTAACGATATGAGGAGAAGAAGAAGAATTTCCTGAGATTAGCCTTCAATATGGGCAGAAAAACGTGGCAGGGGACTTCAGTTTATACAATGTGTTGACAATTGTCATGTCCAAATGCTGTGTGTGTAGTGGCAATGCCACGAATCCTCGGGTGTATTCACACACTTTTGTATTCACTCTCCATTCTACGCCAGCAGAGTCCACTTGTACCTGAAAAGACTCAAGTGACAGGTTTATGGTTATAAACTGGCAGAACAGAGACTGTCAAGTTGTCTCCGAGGATACGGAGATGGCGAATTTGGAGATAACTTCATAGCACCCGTGGGCAAATTTACAGAGATCATTTCTGATCTCTAGTAAGTGAGTGAGCATGAGTGTGTGTGTGTGTGTGTGTGTGTGTGTGTGTGTGTGTGTGTGTGTGTGTGTGTGTGTGATATATATAGCTCATTGTGCACTAGACATTATTTCACTGCAACTGCACTTGGTAATCTACAAACTCAAGATTTTCATTCATTTTGTGCATTGGTTGGTAAATAGCTTTGGCATTGTATTTCCACAAAATATGACCGTTTCCATGTTACACTTAGCTGTATATAATGGAGGAAGAAAAGTAATGTGTATCTGACATCAGTCATGCTGCTGAGGGGTGGTTGGTCATTCTGTACAGATTAATGTGCATACAAACTTGCAGACCTGTGGTTGACTAATGGCTTGCAATCGTGTTGTTTACAAGTGTGTAGATTTCTCACAAAAAGCTGAGTGCAAGTCATTTGCTATTAGTTACTCTGAAGAACAACTGCACTGTTCAAATATAGTATTACAATAGTGGTGTGTTGCTTGACACAGTCAGATGGATTAAATACAAGGACACAGCCATATCAGTTAAATATCTATGTGTAACATGCAAAGTGACATTAAATGGATCAAGCATGTAAGGACTGTAGTAGGGAAAGCAAATGATGTGTCCATTCAAATAATGGTAAAATTCAAAATAGTGTGTAAGTAATACTTTATTAACACAACACAGAAAGAACAAGAGTTAGCATAATGTAGCTTCTGAGAGACACAACTGAAATGAATCCTCCTGATCTAGTAGGAATGAGGTGAAGCCAAGAGTCTGTTGTGGCCTGGGTCATGACATCAGCTGCACCAGTTCCAGAAGACAATGAATACAGACAATGCCGGCATCAGAGGAGGCAAAGATTCTGAGGGTGACGGCTGGTGGGTTGGTGCAGAAGCTGTTGGGTATTTTCCAGAAATGGTCACTGAGATGCCGAGTCCAGAGAAAGCCACCATCAGAGCAACCAGAGACAAAGGCAACTGCTAGCGGATCGGCGTGGCATGCACTGATGGGATGCTAATCACAGCCCAGCATAAGACCAGAGCGTGATCATAAGCTTGGACTTGTATGCTGCCTGCTTGCAGTTGAGCAGCATCTTAAATAGGCAACAACTGGAAGGATATCTATATAGTGCACAGTTTGCCTGTAACCTGCAGATGTAATCTACTGCCAAAATTGCAACGGCCACTATTACTGATTTGCACACTGTAACATGGTTGTGCCTCTGGTAGCATCTACTGGAAGTTGGCTTGTACTGCTAACAAATCCAAGGTGTACTTCCATTGCTCAGCACATACTGCCTCCAGTGGAAGAGTGCCTGGAGCAAGACTATGCACTGGTCGCAGATGTTGTGCCGAAGGCAGGAGCAGCTGCCATAGCTTTGGATGTATGGTATAAGGAAAAGGTGATGACAACATCTTTATGTTGATCACAGATCCTGCATCCACTACCGGGAGGGGGGGATCCATAAAGAAGAGCAGTACCAATAGTTGTCCATGGGAAAGACATACCTTCCCCCAGGAAACATGGGATGTCCGCAGATGTGGGCAGCTCTTGGAACCTGTGACTCTGTCCCTGGAATCTCGGACCCTAGGTTGTAAAGCAGTTGTTGCAGAGAGAGTGGATGACCCGAGTGTGCCTGTGAATGAAGTTGGTGAGAGGCCTAAAATGAGGAAAAAAGTGCAGGCTCATTGTGGCGGTGGTGAGGACATGAAGTGCTGTGCCGCCCTTGTGCAGTGGCAGGCTATGACTGCAACTTGTAGGTGAAGGTGTGATGCAGCAGAGGCTGCATCAGGTGTGGCTGGAAGATAGTGGCAGGAAGGGCAATGGTGCAGCAAGGGAAGAGGAATGTACCTGGAGACTGAGACTGGGCAGTGGTGGAAACGTGGGCTCTAAGGTCACGCGTTGGTAGCACAAGTGTGAGCCTCAGCAGCAGACACACTGTGCACACTGTGAAGTGTCGAGGTTGTGCACGAGGCACATGAAATGCCAACTGTGTGCATCAAGGTCACGTCGGAGGAGAATGATAATTGGGAGGCAGGATGCAATGGGGAAGACATCAGTGGATCTGGCATGCACAGGTGTACAAGAATAAGAAAGGTCGATAAAGGTGAGCTGAAGTGGTGGGAAGAATGCTGCCAGGTGTGCAGAAGCATGAAAGAAAGAGGGAGCAGAGCGCCAGAGGCAGCAAAGAAACCAGCATGTAGTCACAAGAAAGACAACCAGGTGAGAGGAGGCATGAAGTGCTCCACCACCCTCATGGTGGAATGCAGGGGCAGTGTCGTGTGCAACTAGAGCGAACATAAATGTGGACCTCATTGCCGACTGATGTGATGTGCCACCCTCTTGAGGGAGGCTGTTCATGGCTGCATCAATCTGTAAAAGGTATGGGGCCATGGAAGCAGCAATGGGCTTGCCACCACAAGAGGGTGGAAGGTGAGGTTCAGGGCAGCAGGAATGGAGCTGCACCCTTGTCACCAACTGATGTGTTCTGGGCTGTGCCACCCTCAACAGGAAAGACCATTTGTGACTCCATTTTCTTGGCTAACACTTGGAGAGGTAGGGTAGCATCTGCTCAGCTGGAGGGAAGGCAGCCACTGAGCATGAGAACAATGGCAGATAACTCTAGTTGCTGCAGCATGTAGACTTTATGCTAGTAGACAACTGATGTGTTCTAACTGTTAGGCTGCATGCAAATAATGATGAGTTTCCAAATAATGTGTAAGTAACACTTTATTAACACAGAACAGAAAGAACACAGTTTAACATAATTTAGCTTCTGATAGATACAACTGAAATGGATCTTCCTCATCAAGAGTGAATGTAACAAAACCAAGAGCATGTCTTGACCTGGGTCATGACAATGTGTGACGTACATTATCACAATGGTCTGTTGTAACATAAGTTGTGACAGTAATGGCAAGGCACAAATACACATACAAGATTACAGTTCCGGCAATATCGAATCTGGGGAAGGACAGCATCAGAGGAGGCAAATACTCCAAGTGTGATGGTTGGTGGGTAGGTGCAAATGTTGTTAGTATCAAACTTCCTGGCAGAGTAAAAAGTGTGTGCTGGACCGAGACTCAAAGTCGAGACCTTTGCCTTTTGTGGGCAAGTGCTCTACCATCTGTGTTACCCAAGCATGACTCACAACCTGCCCTCACAGCTTCAATTCTACCAGTACCTCATCTCCTACCTTCTCTCCTGGAAGAAAGGATATTGTGGAGACGTGGCTTAGCCACAGCCTGGGGGATGTTTCTAGAATGAGATTTTCACTCTGCAGTGGAGTGTGGGCCAATATGAAACTTCATGCCTGATTAAAACTGTGTGCCAGACTGAGACTCGAACTTCATGGCAAATTAAAACTGTGTGCTGGGCTCAGACTCGAACTCGGGACATTTGTCTTTCCCAGGCAAGTGCTCCACCATCTGAGCTACCCAAGTGCAACTCACGACCCTCCCTCACAGCTTCAGTTCTGCCAGTACCTCATCTCCTATCTTCCAAACTCCGCAGAAGCTGTTACATATCTCCCAGTAACAGTCACAGGGGTGTTGAGCCTGGTAAAGGCTGGCATTGGAGGAGGCACAGGCTCCACAGCGATTGCTGGTGGATTGGTGTGGTGCAGCTGATGAGAGCTTGGATTAATAAGCCACTCGGCATGGCTAGCATAAGCCCAGCATGTGAGCATAAGATGAGACTGTGTGCTGCCTGCTTATAAATATAATCTACTGTCCTGGCTGTAGCATTGCTATCACTGGTGCATGCGCTGCTTCTGGAGAGGTTGGACCTATAGTGGCACTTGTGGGAGGTTGGCTTGTCAACATGAGTGCTTATACTGTTGATGAATCCGCAGTGCACTTGCATTGCTTAGCACACAGTCTGTGGTAGAGAAGCACCTGAAGCAAGACTAATCTGCAGCCAGTGTACAGCCAGGTATATGGAAGTGGAAAGTTAACTTGAGTTTATTGAGGGAATACTAGGAAACTGTAGCTCATTCATAAAGATGATTGTGTTTCAAACACTAGTGCAAACCACTCTTGAGTATTGCTCGAGTGTTTGGGGTCCCCACCAGGTCAGATCAAAGGAAGACATCAAAGCAATTCAGAGCAAGCTGCTATATTTGTTACCTGTACATTCAATCAACATGTGAATATTGTGGAGACGCTTCAAGAATTCAGATGGGAGTCCCTGCAGGGAAGACGACATTCTTTTTGTGAAATACTATTGAGAAAATTTACAGAACTGACATTTCCAGCTGAGTGCAGATCAGTTCTACAGCTGCAAATGTACATTTTACATGAGAACTGCAAAGACAAGATAAGAGAAATTTAGGGCTCGTATGGATGCATGTAGAATGTCATTTTTCCCTGGTACGATTTTTGAGTGGAACAGGAAAGAAAATAACTAGCTACACTCTGCCACATACTGTATGGTGGAGTATATACAGAGATGTAAATGTAAAAGTGTGTGGTAGAGTGTACTTTTTATTGTATCTTATATTAAGGTCATTTCCCATTCCATTCACAGATGGATCATATGATGTATGACTGCTGTATGCCTCTGTGTTGTTTTTTGCCTGATTTATTTATATGATTTCTATGTGAAAAATGAAAATCACATGAAAAAAATTCATAGTTTTTACTTGAAAGATAATTCTTTTAAGTTTTGTAAGCAGCTTCTCATGAGATGTATGATGTATTTATTCAACTGCCAGACAATTAAGCACTTTCAACATTTATGTCTCGCTTTCTTGCCAGTTGAACCAGCCTGTGACCTTTTACAGTAGCCTTTTACGTTCAGTGTCCCCATTAGTCCAACCTGGGCCCCACACACTTGAACATGATTCAGGTACAGAGTGTTTTGTATGCGTACCCTATCAATTAATCATAGCTTGGCATCTGCTTTACCTCAAACTTGGTGACCATAACCATTCTACATCATATTTTCATAAATATTCCCACAACAGAACTGATTTTAGCTGTCTGTCATTAATTTTGTAGTCAAAGGATGACACACTTTTGTGAAGTACACAGCTTTGCATTTCTCTAAATAAACAGCTACATGCCTCTCTGCAGCTGGTTGTAATTCTTGTCCAAACGTGACTGGACATTACTGCAATGTTTACAAGCTAGAATAACGTCATACATAGTTGCACTGTCTGCACACCTAAGATTGCAACTAGTAACGCCCACTATTCCATTGATGCATGGCATGAACAGCCAAGGTCTTATTTTACACTCTACTGTGGAATATCACATATTACTTCAGTGCCTGCAAGTGACTCTCCATCCAGGATAACACACTGTGTTCCGCCTATCAGAAAATATTTGCTCAACCTAAAGACATTGTTAACTATCTCACAGGAACACATTTTCTTTGGAATGCAAAGATGCAGTGCTGAAACAAAACTATTTTTGCAGTCAGGAAACAGTTTATCATCAATCTCTTCTCTCTCCAGGTCATAGAGGTTTCATGTGTGAAGGGTGCAAATTGAGTTTCACACGATTGATATTTTTGAAATGCATTGTTGATTTTGATGGAGGACATTATTTCCTTCCATATAAGTCATAATGTTTGAACTAGGAACATGCTCTACCTGTCTGCTACAAATAGATGTCAGCGATATATGTAGTATGATAGTCCTCTGGATCAGCTTTCCTTCTTAATTTGTAGTCAGTTTTGACCTGTGCTCTTTTCCAATTGCAGAAAATACAACTCTGGTCAAAGGATCTGCAGTAAATTATGATTGGAGTGAAGCCAATTCATTCACAAATTTTATATAGAAACTGATAGGAATTGAGTTTTGGTGATTGAAGCTGCTCTTCAACACCACTAATACTGATCACTATGTCATTCATCTTAATAGCAATACAACTTCTAAATGATAGCAACACTCCTTTAATTTCCTTTGTGAAGGAGCATCTGAAGACAGACTTCAACATTTCCTTTTTTCCTGTTATTGTCCTGTCCTCAAGTATATGGAGTTTTTGTGTTGTTGATGATTGTAACGTATGACCATAATTTCTCAGGATTTTTGTACAGGTCTTGTGAGAATATTTTACTACAGCACTTATTCAAGTCTTCACTCATTGCCCTTACGGTTACTAAGTGTGTTTCAATTAATATCTGTCTATCTATTGATTTATGCTTTGCTTTGTACTTATTATGTAGCACACATTGCTTCTTAAGAAGTTTTGCAATACTGGCTGTGCACCAAGGGTGATCTCCACCATCTTTAATTATTCTGCTATGAATGTGTTTTTCTAAAGTTTGGCTAACTAACTGATTATTCTTGAGCCACAGTTCCTCTATATATTCACTATGTGAATCAAATGATTCCTGCTTATATCTAAGACTAAACATTTACATTTCTCTGCTTGCCTTTCTAGCCCGTGGTACCTAGCTGTCCATTACAGCTACAACTGTACAATGATCACTAATCCTAGTCTCTCTGAAAGCATCCACAAACAATCCAGATATTTTTGTTATCAACAAGTCTAGTATGTTTCTATCATTGATAGGGTGCTAAATAATTTTGTCTAGGTAATGTTTATAGCAGGAAGTCTTCTCTCATTCACCACTTATGATGTTGTAACTGTCTTAAGTCAACAGATGGGCGATTAAAATACACTTCAACTATTAAAGGGTAAACTGGAATTACACACACTAGGAAACAGAGGTTTCCTCTGAAGTTTCAGTTGTTGGCATAGTTTCTTTATTGTGTTGAATAAGTCCCCCCCACCACCACCACCCAGGAATGATGTGCTGGAGAGCACACAGGCCTGAGACACACATGCATGCCACCCCCCCCCCCCCCCCCCCCCCCCCCACCACCACCACATGCAAACCCGAACACAAACAAACAAACAAAAACACACACACACACACACGGTTCACCTTCCCATTATGCTATGGCGGTTGTCTCATAATTTTCAATAATGTAATGCCCACTAAAGTTGTCAATTATGACATCAACCTGTTTATTATTTATTTAGTTGGTTGGTTTAAAAGGGGGGGGGGGGGGGGGGGGGAAGGGACCAAACTGCGAGGTCATTGGTCCCTTGTTCCCAGTAGAGCAATTACCCAAAGGAAAGAAGAAAATAGAGATGATGTATGGCACAGTAACACGAGAAAGGAAGAACCAGAAGAACGAGAGAAGGACAACAAACACTACAATGGACAAAACAGGACAAGAAAACCACAGAGACACACAAGACACAGGGAGAAGAGACTAAAAACAAGAAAGCAGATTACCATGGATGGCTGACCATGAGAATAAAAAAGGAGAAGCCAGCCACTCTGTAAGACATTAAAACCTCCACCCTAAAAGTCCTAGGGTGGAGGACAAAGGTCATGTGCTGAAACTCAGATCAAATGATAAAACCCACCCTCACGAATAAAAAGTAAAACTAAAGCTGCTGTTGAGGCATTTTCGGCCAACACCAAAGGTAGGATCCTGGGAAAGTTAAAAGCCTGCCACAAAGCGGCTAAAAGTGGGCAATACAGCAAGAGGTGGACGACTGTCATTTGGGAGCCACAGCGACACTGAGGTGGGTCCTTGTGACGGAGGAAGTAACTGTGTGTGAGCCACGTTTGGCCAATGCGTAGCTCACGAAGAACAACTGATTCCTTGCGAGAAGTTCGCAGGGAAAACTTCTACACATTTGCACTCTCCCTAATGGCACACAGTTTGTTGTCCATACTGTTATGCCACTCCATCTCCCAAAGTCGAAAAACCTTGTGGCGTAAGACAGAATGCAGGTCAGTTTCAGAGATGCCCATCTCCAAGAGCAGTTTCCACATAGCCTGTTGGTCAGCCTATAAGCAAGTTTGTTGCCTGGGATTTCAACACATCCTGGGGTCCACACAAACACCACTGCACGACTAGACTGCTCCAGGGCAGAGAGGTATTCCTGGATGTTCGCTACCAAAGGATGACAAGGATAGCACTGGTTGATAGCTTGTAAACTGCTCAGGGAGTCAGAACAGAGAAGAAACGACTCACCAGAACAGGAACGGATGTACCGAAGGGCACGAGATATGGCCACGAAGCTCTGCAGTGAATACACTGCAGCCAGTGGGCAAGGAATGCTGTTCAATATAGTCTCTGTGGACATAGGCAAAGCCAACATTACCATCAGCCATCGAGCTGTTGGTGTAAACAACTTCAAAGCTCCAGAATGTGTCAAGAATCAAGAGGAAGTGACAGCGGAGAGCGGCGGGGCTAACTGAGTCCTTAGGGCCATGTAAAAGGTTCAGACAAAGCTTCAGCCGAGGTGTACACCATGGGGTGTATGTGAATGGACCTCAGGTAGAGGTGGTAAAGGGAAGGACTCCAATTCAGACACAAGAGATCGTACGCAAATTGCAATTGTGAACCCTGACATGGGTCGCTGATGTGGGAGATAAACTGCCACAAGTGGGAAAAGGAGATGGTAATTCGGATGTGCAGGAGAACTTCGAATATGTGCACCATAACTCAGTTGCGCACATCAGATCCATAATGGAGGGATTCCGGACTCTACCAGGACACTGGTCACTGAACTCATTCTAAAAGCTGTCGTTGCTAGTTGAACGCCACAGTGGTGCACTGGGTTGAGTAAACTCCACGCTGCGGGCGCCGCTGAGCCGTAAACCAGACTCCCATAGTCAAGGCAGGACTGAACAAGGGCTCTGTAGAGCTGCAGCAGCATAGAGTGATCTGCACCCCAGTTGGTGTTCCTCAGGCAGCGGAGAGCATTGAGGTGCTGCCAGCACTCCCACATAAGCTGACAAAGGTGAGGTAGCCAAGTCAATTGGTTGTTGAAAACCAGTCCTAAGAATCAATACATCTCCACTACAGTGAGTGGATCATCATTAACATAAAGTTCAGGTTCTGGATGAATGGTACAATGCCGACAGAAGTGCATGACACATGACTTCGGGGCTGAAAACTGTAAGCCGTGGGCTACAGCCCATGACTGCGCCTTGTGAATGGCTCCTTGTATGCGCCGCTCACCAACACCAGTACTGGAGGAGCATACAGAGAAGGGGAGGATGAAGGCCCTACAGCTGCTGCACAGCCGTTAATGGTCACTAAAAATAGAGATACACTCAATACGGAGCCCTAAGGAACGCCATTCTCCTGAATATGGGGGAACTATGGGAGGCACCAACTTGGACACAGAAAGTATGGAGCGACAGAAAGTTTTGGATACAAATATTGAGCGAGCCCCAGAGACCCCACTCATACAGTGCGGCAAGGATATGATGTCGCCAGGTCATTTCGCATGCTTTACGTAAGTCAAAAAAGACGGCAACCAGGTGTTGGTGTCTGGAAAAGACTGTTTGGATGGCAGACAAGATTACCAGTAGTAGAGCGACCCTGGTGGAAGCTGCACTGACATGGAGCTAGTAGGCCACATGACTCCAGGACCCATCCCAAGCGCCGATACACCACATATTCCAGCAGCTTACAGAGAACACTGGTGAGACTGATGGGCTGACAGCTATCCACATCAAGCAGATTTTTTCCAGGTTTTAGCATTAGAATGATGGTGCTCTCCCACCAATGCGATGGAAAGACATCATCACACCAGATCTGGTTGAAGATTAGGAGGAGATATCGCTTGTAGTCAGACGAGAGATGTTTAATCATCTGACTGTGGATCCGCTCCAGCCCAGGAGCTCCCACTCTGTAAATGGGGCATTATAGGGTTCATTGTGGCATGTAGTGAACAAGAAGACTTCCCTTTCCGTCCGCTGTTTGAGGATGTGAAAGGCTGGGAGGTAGTTCTTCGACACAGATGCTCGACCAGGTGTGTGTGTGTGTGTGTGTGTGTGTGTGTGTGTGTGTGTGTGTGTGTGTGTGTGTGTGTTTGAGGTTTACGGGCGCTAAACAGTGTGGTCATCAGCGCCCAAGCACATAAAAACAGGAACACATGCACTGAAGGGACTAAGACGAACAGCGATCAAGGAAAATGGCTAAAAGACGCAGACCTGACGCAGTTCCAAATCCCCACATACAGGGACAAAACAAGAGGAGAAGGAACACACTAAAAAAGGAAAGGAAACACAAGGAAAAGAGAACAGAAACCGAAGGGAAACAAAGAGGTAATCGTGACTGGCGGACCTCTTACCTAAAACCTGGGTGAGCCAGTCACCCAGCAGCACATTAAAACCCTCTCCCTAAAATCCGAGGCAACAGATTGGACAGGACACAAAACCGTAAGACCTTAACCACAGTCGCTGCGTAGTCTTGCAAAATAGAGGGCAAATCCGGGGGCAAAGAGACCACCGCCCTCAGGTCAGAGAATAAAAGACAGTCAAGTAAAATGTGGCGGACAGTAATCTGGACGCCACAAGCACTGCAGATTGGGGGGTCCTCCCACCGGAGTAAAAAACCATGCGTTAAGGGACTATGCCCAATGCGGAGGCGAGCGAGGAGAACCTCATCCCTCCTATATGACTGGTAGGACGTACGCCATGGTCGCGTAGTGGCCTTTACCAGACGCAGCTTATTGTCAGAAACTGCCAGCCACTCCTCTTCCCATTGATGCATAACACGAAAACGCAAAAGGGAGGTTACAGCATGGAGGGGAACGGCACATTCAACAACGTGAGGGAGGGAACATGCATCTTTGGCAGCCACATCCGCCAGTTCTTTTCCCCTAATACCCACGTGCCCCGGCACCCAGCAGAAAGAAACCTCCTTCCCCTGCTGTTGCAGGTGGAGTAGGGCATCATGGATGTTCTGGATGACCGTATCCGCTGGCTACAAGTGTTGCATGGTCTGAAGGGCACTCAAGGAGTCAGAACAGATGAGGAACTTAAGACTGGGAACACATCTCATCCGCTCCAATGCCCGCAAGATTGCAAACAATTCGGCATCAAGGATGGTAAATGCCGCAGGAAGCCGTAACTTGACGACTCGATCAGGGAAAACCACAGCACAACCAACAGAGTCCCCCTGTTTAGAGCCATCTGTGAATACAGGTACATGGTCCGGATGCTGGTTTAAAATATCATAAAATAAGGAGGTAAAAACAAACGCTGGAGTGCAGTTCCTCCGGTTCTCTGACAAGTCTAGAAGGATGCTGGGCCTCTGAAGCAACCAGGGAAGCAGGCAAGTAAAACCTTGTCGTTGGGGGGCCACACGCTCCACACCAAGGGACTCAAGCAAATGCTTGGCACGAATCCCAAATGGTCTCGTTGCCCTGGGACGACTGGAAAAGAGACGTTCCATAGGCGGTCAGGCAACGGTAGGGTACGCAGGGGAGGTAGGACAGGCAAGGAAATGACACACCCATTGCACCATGAGGAGTTTCCGCCAGATGGCGAGCGGCGGTTCTCCTGCCTCAGCACACAGGCTGGGGATGGGACTGGTACGGAAGGCACCAGTGGCCAGCCTGATACCCTCATGGTGTACTGCATCAAGGATCTTCAGATACGAAGGCCTTGCTGATCCATACATGGTGCAAGCATAGTCAAAACGCGATCGGACGAAAGCCCTATAAAACTGCAGCAGACGCGCCCGATCTGCTCCCCAGGACCGATGGCTCAGACACTTCAAAATATTCAGTGCCTTCAGGGCCCGCAACTTGAGGTCTTTAAGGTGAGGCAACCACGACAACTTGGAATCGAAAGTGACGCCCAGGAACCTCACAGTGTCTCTTAAAGGAAGAATGGTGTCCCTCAGACGCAATTCAGGGGAGGTAAAAGGACGCCGAGAACGATTAAAATGAACACACACAGATTTGTCTGCAGAAAAGGTAACACCTGTCTTTGCAGTCCATGCCTCTAAGCGCTTTATCGTATGCTGCAACTGCCGACTAGCAGTGACAAGACTGGAGGAAGAACAGAAAACAGCAAAATCGTCCACAAACAAGGAGCATTGGGCAGGACTCCGGATAGTGGACGTGATACTGTTAATAGCGACGGCAAAGAGGGTGACACTTAAAACGCTGCCCTGAGGAACGCCATTCTCCTGCACGTAGAAATCAGATAGCACATTACCAACCCAATACCGAAAGAGGCGGTGAGAAAGAAAGGACCGAATGAAGATGGGGAGACGGCCACGAAAGCCCCACTCATGGAGTTGATTGAGGATAAGGCGGCGCCAAGTAGTGTCATACACCTTATTAATGTTAAAGAAGACCCCTAGACAATGCTGGTTACGTAGGAAGGCCTGCTGGATGGCGGCCTCAAGCAGGGTCAAGTTGTCTATAGTGCAACGACATCTCCGAAAGCCACACTGAGAGGGGCTAAGGAGCTGCCTGGTCTCGAGCAGCCAAACCAGGTGGCGGTTGACCATGCGTTCCAACGTCTTCCCAACACAGCTTGTCAAAGCAATACTCCGATAACTACAGGGATGCGTTTGGTCCTTCCCTGGTTTGAGGAGGGCAATCAATATCGCCTCTCTCCACGAGTCAGGGTACGTGCCGGATAACAATATCATATTAAAACAGTTCAGGAGAACTTCCTTGGATGGCAGCAACAAGTGCCGCAGCATGCTGTACAGGATTTTATCATGACCAAGCGCAGTATCATGAGCCACAGACAGCGCAGAATCCAGTTCCCACATTGTGAAGGGGCAGTTATAGGGTTCAGAATTTAGAGACCGGAAGTCCAAGTGACCCCTCTCGATGGCAGTGCAGTAGTGGCAGAAATCTGGATCACAGTTAATAGTGGCGGTAGAGTCCGCAAAATGCATGGCCAGTGTCTGGGCAATGTCTCTCGGCGCCGTGAGGAGACATCCCTGATGCAGCAATGCCGTGACAGGTAGCTGGCTGAGTTTCCCGGAAATCCTCCTGATGGCTTCCCATACTTTCGTAGAGCTAGTGGAGCGGGGGGTGGAGTTCAAGAACGATTGCCATGACCATCGTTTGCTCTCTTTAATCACTCGCCGCGCTCTGGCCCTTGCCACCCGAAAGGCCGCAAGATTGTCAGCTGAGGGACGGCACTTGAAACGGCGCAGAGCTGCACGGTTGGCTCTGATGGCTGAGCGGCACTCAGTGGTCCACCAAGGGACCTCTTGGGATGACCGGATGACCGTGGGATTGACAATTCAGCAGCATGGGAGATCATGGCTGTCACATGGTCTACCCATTCGTGGACACTGGCATGGTGTTCCAAAACAGCCAGTTGGCTGAAAAGTGTCCGGTCAGCTCTGCAGAAGCTCTGGTAATGCCACAGCCTCATCCAGGAGGCGAATCCAAAGGGGGAAGTGGTCACTAGAATGGAGGTCAGCAGCAGCCTCCCACAGAGCAGAATCCGCAAGTGCTGGAGAGCAAACAGAAAGGTCAATAGCGGATGACGACCCGGAAGCAGTACAGAAATGAGTGGGAGCACCAGAGTTGAGGATGCACAGTTCTTCAGACATCATGAGGCTTTCCAGAATGCGACCCCTGGGGCAGGTCGAAGAGCCCCATAAGACATTATGAGCGTTGAAGTCTCCCAGAAGAAGAAATGGGCGGGGGAGTTGGCTAATAAGGTCCGTGAGAGCCTCAGAGTCTATCGCATCCTGAGGCGGTAAATAAACTGAACAGACTGTGAGCCTCCGACCCACAAGGATGTCAACTGCAACTGCTTGCAAGTCGGTGACGAGAGGGAGCTTAGATGAGGGGTGCATGTCACGGACAAAAACAGCAACACTACCCTTTGCCCTTTCCCCCGTCAGATCATCTTTTCGATATACGGTATAGCCCCGTAAAGAAGGAGCATCATTGGCCCGAAAATGTGTCTCTTGGAGACATAAGCACAAGGGGCACTCTCGTATAAGGAGTTGTAATTCGGCCACATGCGTCCTGAACCCATTCAGGTTCCACTGTAATATGGGAGCCAGTGATCAGGGTAGCTGTACTTTCACCCTGCCTCTGTGCTTTGGAGGTGAGCCCGTACTGGCCGGAGATTTATTCCTGGGGTGAGAAGATCGCCCCCGGTCGACATCAATGTCCATAAGCCCCGATGACGACCCACGGGAGATGTCAGACAGTACGATGGCCTCGTCATCGGACCGACGCTGACTAGTCTCCTCGGGTGGCAAAACCTTCACCTTCTGAGGCTTTGTCTTGGGGGGGCTTAGAATGCAGAGCCTTGTCAACAGTTGGAGCTTTACTCGCCTGGGCAGAAGGCGCCATATGGGGAGAGGCAGGAAGTACCCCAATGTCAGCAACCACGGCCTTGTCTGACGTAGCGGGGAGAGGCGCAGGTTGCAAAACAACCGCAGCAGCACAAGTGCACTGGCAAGCGCAGGTATTAGTGCTAACACTAGCAACCTCTGTTTGCGTAGCAACAGTGGCCAGTTGTACTGGTCTTTTGAGAGCAGAAGCGAAAGATGTTGAAAACACAGGAGGTTGCATGGCCTTAAAGAGCTTCTTGGCCTCACCATAGGGGATGCGCTTAGATGTTTTAATCTCCTGTAGCTTCTGTTCTTCGAGATAGATGGGGCAGATCCAGCTCCAGACAGGGTGACTCCCAGACCAATTCACGCACTTCACAGGTGATGAACAATCGGCTCCGTCATGGGCAGGCTGACCACATTTACCACAAGTGGCTACCCCATTGCACCCCAACGTAGTATGCCCAAAGCGCTGACATTTAAAACAGCGCATTGGGTTGGGGAAATATGGCCGTACTGGCAAACGTAAGAACCCCGCTTTAACATGCTCTGGGAGTCTCGGGCAACTGAACGTGAGAATAAACGAGTCAGATTTGACGAGGTCCCCATCGACTCATTTCATAATATGCTGCACATCAACAATACCTTCGTCAGCCCACTCAGATTTTAACTCGTCTATGGAGATATCCACCAAGTCCCTACACATCACAACACCCTTACTATAATTCAAAGTGGAGTGGAGCTCGGTCTCAATAGCGTACTCTCCTAGACAGGTTGCTTTCCGAAGGGAAGCGACTTGATGGGAACTAGAAGTCTCAACTAACAGAGTCCCACTGCGCAGTCGCTTTACAGATTTCAGCGTTCCTGCAATTCCCTCAAGACCCTTGTGGATGTAAAAGGGAGAAACCCTCTCAAAGCTACCCTCCTTCCTTTTAATAATAAAAAACACATTCTGGTTATCAGCATGTGCTCCGTTACTACAGTCTGTTAAATCTCTAGCAACACCAGGCGCTGGAGGACTCGCAGCGCGTAGCCGCTTTTTCGATGAGGTGTGTTTTCCTACCAGTGGCCCATCCAAGCCACTGGTAGGGGGAAATGTAGAGGTCGAAGGGTCCATTGCGGTCCCACGAGCAGCTAGGGAACTAAAGGTCCGCTCAGACAGAGCCCCGCCTGCCTGAGTAAGCCTTATACAACTGGGGTGTGGCAGGTGCCCCAGAGGTTGCCCGCTTGCGACTGTTCCACCCCAACAGCCATGCATCTTCTAGGCGCGGAGTACACCGAAAGATTGAGGGGTTTTTATAGAGGTTGGCCTTCCTCGCAATCCAGGCGGTCAAGCCAAGATTACCATTCCCCGCAGCACACAACATTTCACCGCCGCGCCGTACGGTGGTCGCTGAAGCATGTCCGAGGGTTACGGTGACAGGAGACTGGCGGCGCAGACCAGCCCCCAGCTCAGGACCCCGGGGTCGCCAAGCCCGTACTCAGCAAGTGAATTCTGAGCCCCTGGGGGAGACGCTCGACCAAAGTGCTCGGCAATTGTGTTTGTATTGGTAGAGAGCACACCATTGATGTTAACACCAGGGACACCTGTTGAGGTCTGGTACCCAAAAAGATGTCTGATCTTCAAAAATGGTTCAAATGGTTCTGAGCACTATGGGACTTAACTTCTAAGGACATCACACACATCCATGCCGGAGGCAGGATTCGAAACAGCAACCGTAGCGGTCATACAGTTCTAAACTGTAGCGCCTAGATCTGGGTCCTCAGTGGACGCCAGAATCTTTACCTCATCCTTGGACACAGAGCTTGTAGGTAGCTGTGGTGTGGGTGCCACGGCAATTCCGTTGGTCTTGGGGTGTCTTCTTTCTGGATTTCTCTCGCTGATCCTTGTATTACTCTGGCTGGGAGGGCTTCACTAATTCAGTCTCCAGAATTGAGGATGATTGTAAAGCCCTACGCCCAGCTGCTTTTGGGTACTTCAGCCACTGGTGGGTGTCATCTGTCCTAGTAGCAGAAATCTGGGAAGGGAGTCACCCAAGAGACCCCTCCCTAGCAAGAAGAGATGAAGAAGACTTACACTTCTCCGGCTGAGAAGTGGGGACTGGTGCCCCTGATGGTTGGGGGGACAGTGCTCACGAGGTAGGTGGTACGGGAACAACAGGGAGGGAAGTGTCCCCCAACCATCAGGGGGGCAGGTGTAGTCTTCCAGCTCTGAGAGCCGAGTGGAACTCACGGAACTGATGGGGCTACCACTGTTCTCATAGCAACAACATAAGAGGAGGTCATAGCCACAGGATATAGGTGCTCATATTTCCTCTTGGCCTTTGCCTAGGTCAGTCGGTCCAGTGTCTTGTACTCCATGATTTTCCTTCCTCACTGTAAAATCCTGCATTCTGGTGAGCAAGGGGAATGATGTTCTGCAGTTGACACAGATGAGAGGCAGGGCACATGGAGTACCAGGATGGGATGGACATCTACAATCTCAATATGTGATGCTGGAAGTACAATGGGAAGCCATATGGCCGAACTTCCAGCACATAAAGCACCGCAATGGGGGAGGGATATGTGGCTTCACATCACAGCGGTAGACCATCACCATGACCATCTTGGGTAATGTGTCACCCTCAAAGGCCAAGATGAAGGCACCGGTGGCAACTTCCCATTATCCCTCAGACCACGATGGATGCGCCGGATGAAATGAACTCCTCGTCACTTTAAGTTGGCAAGCAGCTCGGCATCAGACAGCAAAAGAAGGTTCCTGTGGAATATAATACTATGGACTGTATTTAAGCTCTTATGAGGCATAATGGTAACGGAAACATCCCCCAGTTTGCCACAAGCGAGTAATGCCCGTGACTGGGCAGAGGATGCCATTTCTATCAATACTGACCCTGACCACATTTTGGAAAAGCCCTCCACCTCCCCAAATTTGTCCTCTAAATGCTCTACAAAAAACTGAGGCTTCATCAAGACAAAGAAGTCCCCATCAGTTCTAGGTACATACACGGTACCAGGGCGAATAAGGTTTGCCACCATTCTGAGCCTGGCATTCCTCCCATGGTGTGGCCAAGGAGGGGAACTGTTTAGCATCATACTTCCTTGCATTGTACTGAGACTTGGAACACTTAGAGACTGCTGGCATTTGATCACCAGCAAGTGATGACGTGGCACACTTCATTGCGCATAATCTGCCCTGATGCCACCCACTACGACCAGGGGCCCTCGCCACAGGCGCATCCCAGCCACAGCAAAGGCCACCTGGGAGTCCAGATGCCCCAGGGTAACGGGTATCTACTCCTCGACGTATGTGGGAATTAATGGCACAGACATCAGCAGAGCAATTCACGTGTAGTCAGGGGGCTACAACCAACAGGGTACATGGCGGCCCCACTGCAACGGACTGGCTACCGTGCTGGATATGAGGTGCAAAGAATTCCATGGTCGTCACCGGTGCAGAAAATGACACTGCATAGTGGGTGGAGGAAAATGCACTCAGAAAGGTGTCCTCGCTCAAAAGATGGAGGATGAGAAGGACTGCAATGCCATGATGAGAAAGTGGGCTTAAGATCTCAATTGGTTTGCTCTTCAGGAAAATTTTGAAAAAGGGAGGTCAAAACCAACAGGGGACCATTACATACAGGCCGAAAGGTGTGAGACTCCTTTTAGTCATCTCTTACGACAGGCAGGAATACCTCGGGCCTATTCTAACCCCCAGACCCGCAGGGGGCATTTATTTAGTTCTCCCCCACAGTTGCATATAATCTTTAATTGCAACTAGATTCAAACGTTTGTGTTCATTTTTAAACCATTTCTTGCATCTCTAATAATTGACTGTAACGTAATTCCAGTGGAACACTCGAAAGACTTGTTCATACACCAGCTTTTTTCCCCTAGAGTATGAGTAAGTCTTTTGAATGTTCCATTGGAATTATGTTACTGTTACAAAAATAAAAATAAAATATTACCTTAATGATTAAATACATTGCTGCCCACTAAAATTGCAACAAAACGGTGCATGCAATGAACATCAAACTGATACAAAGTGAACTTCATGCTTAGAAATGAAAATGATTAGAATTGCACTGCAACATGCCAGAGTATGTAGGAGTAATGCCACCTACATTTTGTATCTAAGAAAAGAATGCACTATGGGTTTCTCCTTCAAAAATCACATTGTAAAAATTGGTAGTTTGTGAGAAGATAGTGTTATGCCTCCCTTGTGTGAGGAGAAACATCTACTCAGTATATGTTGAGATTTAAAAATGGCAAGATTACGGTCTTTCCAAATTGTGGTTTGTCATATTAAAATATTGTTAATCTATTATATTCAGAATCCCACATCTGTCGTGCAAATATGGAATTGGTAGATGCAGCAGGGCTATACTCAAAACCCTGTAGTATCTCAGAAGTCCCATTCGATTAGTGCTGAAAGAACAAACGTATTGTTCCCTTTGTCATGTAGGATTGAACAGCTGTCTCATGGACCTCGAGACAACAAGTGGACTTGTTTGCAGTAAGGCAAATATCCACATGAAAAGTACAACAACTCTGGAGCACCATAGACCATCAGCACGGATAGTGATCATTATTTCAGCTAGTCTCAACACGGCAGCAGAGAAGGGCACAGGTGGTGCACCCAATGATAACATTGGACACTGCAGTGGCATGAAATCATCTCTACAGATACGTCCCAGTTGTGTGTACACTATCACAATGGAAGTGGAGAGCAAACATTGCCTGACTGGATTTATCGTCATTATCATAAGGGCTCAGTCGCATGCTAATGCCAGTGGCTAAACCCTATCTTTGAGGTCTCCGTGATGCTATCTTCCAACAAGATATCACAGGACACATGCCGCTCGCGCTGCTCTGACTTACCTTGCTACTCGAGGTTTTTGTTTGACTGTTGCCCTCTCTGGCATATTCCCTAGATCTCTAACCCAGAGAAAACATATAATCGAGGGTTGCTGAGAGACTGGCACACCCTTCGCACCAGCCACTATGATGAACTTCAGCATACAGCTGCAGCAGCACGGAATGATTTACCTGTATCTCGATACTTGGTGAGGTTAGAGCCTTTGCTGCTGGCAGACATCACAATTCTGTGTACTAAATTTTGCCTCCATATTACCTACAAATTTAATCTAATGGTCTACCTACCAACTGTACTACATATGGCTTCCTACAATACCATATATGGACAACAAGTAAAATTTTGTGGCTTGCTACCTTCACTGATGATGCAGTTTTCAGTGGCCAGCAGATTATTAAAAATATGTTACTCTGATTAGCCTCTATTAAAGCTGACTATGAAAATGAATGCATAATTTTTCCTGTTAATGTAGATTGAGATTACAAAATCCATATAAATAAATGACAGCAGATAACACATAGGGGAGAGAGAGGAGAGAATAAAGCAGAAATGAAATAGACAAGAACTGCTGGACTCTACTCCAATTTGAATCTGGAGCATTTAAAAAAAGTTATGAACAGTATTAAAGTAAGCACAAGTAGTATTTTGAAGGTCTTAAGCAAGTATACATACTTCACTGTTGCTCTGCTGTAACTTCTTTGGCAGCTTCTTTTTTTTTGGAGGTGGCTCCCTCTCACCCAGTGTATTGTGTGGGCACTTATAGCTTAAGTGCCCCTCTTCACCACATTCATAACATCGTGATTTATCAGGGTAATTGCGTCGTCTGATAAATTCAGCACTACGCCCATTGTCAGTTGCTAAACTACTCTTCAGTGTACGACCAAACATCTGGAACATCACATTTTTATGGGAAGATTATGCTATTATTCTCAAATTACACAGAAAATACTGCACAATCTATACATGGCTTGAATAGTGAGTCACAGATTATCAATAATAAGCATGTCAGTTTGCAAATACAATTGCAATGAGCATAATAGGTCTCAGAATTGTGTAGTAGTAAACTATCCCAAGACTAAAAAAAGAGAGGCATCTACAATAATGGCAATGGGTATCACCTAGAAATTGGTCCTATTAAATTGCTAATGTCTGCCTGCTGTAAAGCGATGGCATACATTCTGGACTCGTACACTCATTGACACCATTAGCATTACTGACTGAAATAAAAAAAGAGGTAGAAAAAAAAACAGTCGAAAATATTTGGAAATTTTATTTGTTACTTTAAAAAACACATCAAATTACACCTTACCACTAGCAATTCTAAAAATATTTTCAGATCCCCATAATTTTTTCATTCTCTATAATGTTTATTGTCCGCCGCTCGTGGTCTCGCGGTAGTGTTCTCACTTCCCGAGCACAGGGTACCTGCTCCGAGATGACTGGGCATTGTGTCGTCTTCATAATCATCGTCCATCCCCATTCCAGTCACAGGAAGGCAAACCACCTCCATTAGGACTTTGCCTAGTACAGTGGTGCGAGTCTCCCACATCTTTCTACTACACTCTGTCAAGAAACATGGGACTTCATTTCAATTTCCATAATGTATATTCTTTGCCCTCTAACAACATTTTCATCTTCCATTCCTAAATCCAGAGCTCAATATAGTTGCTAGAAGATGACTACTACCAAGTGCCACTAACAAAAACGGGAATTTCGACAACGATACTTCATGCATCACCTCAAATCCTCAGCAACAATTTTATCATGTTGAAATGTCAAACAGTTCATGGGACTGTTATAATATTAAATATGCTCTTACTTAGAATATTTCATGTTTTGTAGGTGATGTTTCAACACTGTTTGATACCAATACAGGAAATAAAAAAAGGTAAATTCCCTGACATTTCAATTAATCCTCTCCTGATTTCTATACAAATGTAAAATTTTAATTCTTTTATTGTTGCCTCCACTTAAAATATTCTGTTCTGGTGTCATTTTGCACATGGTTTTAGAACTGCTACTATTTCTCCTCCAGATTCATCTTACATGAAATGATCTGCAGTAGACAGTCAGTTAGTTTCATGTTCCACAGATCATTTGCATGATAATTCTTAATGTTGTGGAATGGGTCATTCTATATTCACATCACAAACTATTTTGTAAGTATGCCTACATGCTGATCATTTACAAGTGTTATTTTTAATTTCTACCCACAATCTTTTACACATTACATTAATGGTAAGTCTTGTGCGGACTGTAAGGAGTTGCCATGAAGAAAAGTTTTCATTTTATTTTCAAATTTTACTTTGCTGTCTGCCAAGCATTTTATATCACTGGGTAACTGATCAAACATTTTGGTTGCAGTATTGTGCAACCCATTTTGTGCTAAAGCCAACCTTAATGGTTTCCCCGTGTAGCTAAGGTGAATGATGGGATGGTGACTTTGATTAGGCCATTACCAACTTCCCACCCTATCTTCATCTAATCCTACCATATTTTGTTATCATTTTATTATCTGACATGTCTGATACTATTTATCTGTTTGTTTATTTATTATACTGAATGGTCTGTGAATCAATAAATAAATAAAATGAAATGAATGTCATTTTTCTTCTAGCACTTTAATTAATGCACATCATTGTTACTTTTGAATTGCAGCGGTTTATTTACAACAAACTTCATGAGGGAATAAATATACAGTGAAGAGTAGTCAAAATGCGTAACTCATTAAACAGATGTCAACAAAATGATCATGGATGAGCACTACATATTACTCTTACATAATGCTTTTGAGCAATGAAGACTTTCTTTCTTAAAAATGAGTTATCCCAGAAAATTATTCCATAAGACATTATCAAATGGAAATGAACATAATATGTCAACTTACAGATTTCTGTCTCTCCCCAAGATTTATAATGATTTTCTAAGTGCAAATGTGGCTGAAGAGATCTGCTGGTTGAGTACATATGCCAGACATGGCATGTTGTGTCTTTCAGAAGGATATTGCATTTGGGGGAAGCAGTTGAGAGCAGGAGTGACATAAAGACAGGCAAGGCTATATCTAGATTGGGTAGGTGGCAAAGTATCATCTTGACAGTATTACAAAGCATTTTGTGGTGAGTGTTTTCCATTAAAGTGTACAATGGAAATTATATGAATCCATGGAGGAACATCATAATTTTTCCAACCAAAATGGCATTAACGGAGTGAGCATTTGAGTTGGGGACTGGGGGATGTGATTGTAGTAAGGTATTAACAAAACAGTGGAACATCATAATGGAGATCTGTTTATGGACATGTGTGGGTGGCGCAGCCTATTTATGAAAGCATTATCAAGACCATCAACATAATGAAAGATGGCGTACTTGGCACTACAGATATAGAATCCATGGAACCCAAGGCTATAGGGTAATTACTTCTGCAAGAGTGGCAGCCATCAAGCAAGTACTGTTGGAGGTATTAATGCCTGGTCGGCTTAATACGGATAGAGTCCCTCACGAAAAACCAGAGCGGTGGAAGTCAATGTGCATGGGATGCCTTCCTTCTCAGAAGAGAACTATGCGAAATGAGTTTGGGAGACGACACAGTGATTCTGAAAGAATGTGGGCTTGAGTCCCTGTCTTTTAAATTCCAGTTGTCTGCTGTTACTTCGTAAGTAGTTTTTTCTCCTATTGTATTTAACCACAGTTCCACTCCAAAGACAGTGTTTGTAGCTTCATTTGCCCTAAAAAGCATTTTCAAATCAATTGATCTGTTGACTAATTTTTTTTACAAAAAGTACTGGATTTGAAATAATGCCATACTAATATTTGAAATGTTATAAAAATTATAAGCAATTCATGTGTGACTAACCTCCTTCCCATTAATAGATTTGGCACAAGACAATGCATCTTCTTTCTTTAAAAATAACACAAAAGCAACACCTTTACTTCTTCTGGTGTTTCGATCCTTTAACACAGTCACCCTGCAACAAAATTCATATTTTTCCATTGTTTCTGACACTACAGCAAATTAATGGACTGTCATAATACATTAGAATTACAGCCATCTCCCATTTGAGCAACAGATCCAAAATTTTACTTTAATCTCACACATATATGCACACACTTTCCAATGAAACATATGAAAAGACAACCCCTCATTCAGGTTAGGTTAGTGAAATAATAAGATGTACAAGTACATCAATGTATGGGGTTTTATTTTAACAGCCTAACAATGATGTTATGATAAAAGTACGGCTTTGTAAATTTTACTGCTAAAGCAAATTTCAGACTGTTCATATGTGGTATATTCTGTTCACATGTTATTCAAGTACATTCAGTAAATTAAGTTGGAAAAGTGGATGTATACAGTGAAGTGATGATTATTATATAAAACTATATACTTCTCAAATAAAAAAATAGAGTTTTTTACTCTCCATTTTTTCTTTTGCTTGTGAGACAATTTCTTCAAAGCCATTATTTCCTTAGTAATAGAATATTACATCCATGGTTATCAGTGTAGCAGTTCTGTTATTACTTTGTTCTTAAATGTAATAGGACAGTTCTTGTAGACTATAAATATACTTCCGGGTTAAATAGGATCACTCAATGAAAAGCAGTAGCTTTGAGTTGTTAATAGGCACACACACGAAAGAAAGAAAACTTGCTAGCTTCCAGAATTATCCTTTGCCAAGCTAAGGTAAAACACACACACATACACACACACACACACACACACACACACACACACACACACACACACACACAAAACCTATGTACCTACATTGGGTACCAGCTGAGGTGGGTTGAGAGAGAGGACATCAGAGGCAGGGAGAAGGACTGGGTTTTGGAGGTTAGCAGCTCAGAAGGAGGCAGCTGGTTTGCTGGCTAGGAATGCAGGAGGGCGGGGTGACAGGTGTATGGGCTGGCACAACTGTAGCAACCGGTGGTAAGCAGCAAACACTGAAGGCAATGTGGGGACATGAATTGGGAAGAGGTGAAAAAATGGAGGAAAGGAAAATTGTTGCAAAACTGTGGCCAGGAAGATTCCAGGAGAGGAGAATATATTGCAAGGATAATTCTCTCCGTTTAGGTTAGAGAAGCTGATGTTGGAGGGAAGCATCCAGATGGCTCGGGTTGCAAAGCAGCCATTGAAACTGAGCATGTTGTGCTCAGCTGCATGTTGTGTCACTGGGTGGTCAACTTTGTTCCATGACAACAGTTTGGTGGTGGCCATCCATTCTGGTGGACAGCTGGTTGGTGGTCATACCAACATAAAAGGCTGTGACAGAAGTGGAGTACAATGTGCTGGGTAGGTAGATGTAACAGATCTTGAACTTGGTCTGTCACAAGGATCTGATCCCTATGGCAAGAGGTTGGGAGTAAGGAGTGGCACAGGGAAGGATCAGGATGTTTTGTTGCTTGGGCAGGTGACAGAACACCACTTAAGGAGCGTTGGGAAGGATCTTGGGTATGATGTCCCTCATTTCAGAGTGGGATTATACATAATCAAGGCCCTATCAAAAGATACTGTTTAGTTTTTTCAATCCACGGTGATACTGGGTGATGAGGAGGCACTCCTTTGTAGCTGACTCTTGGGGATAGTGGGAGAATTGAAGGTGTCTCAGGATATGGAAGGGGAAATTTATTTATGGACTACAGTAGATTTGAGGGGTACTGCCTGCCTGTGAAGGCCTTTGTGAGGCCTTCAACAAACTGGGCAAGAGAGTTCTTATCATATAAGATATGTTGTCCACAGTTGGCTAGGCTGGGTAAAACACACACACACACACACACACACACACACACACACACACACACACACAGGTGGCTACACTGTATAGGAGGGATTTTTTGGTGTGGACCACAAAACCACCCTATAAGTCTCACTACAACTTTTTCCATCCTTTCCACTCCACCTACCTCATGCTATATTATCAATTTCTTCTTATAACCACTTGCCCATTACCTGCATCATTTTCCATTTCCTAAAAACATTCCTACTGCAATGGACCCCTATTCCACCTTTCTACACCAGTTCAGAAAAGTATCCCTTTTCCTGGCTAAAACCCAGTCCCACATCCTGTTCCTTACATGGTGTCTGAACCATGCAATGCCCCCAATGGCCTAAACATAAAAATTCCCTTCTCTGGTTGCCACTCCTCCTTTCACACGACCTTCACATTTTCATATTCTGCCAGTCCCTACCTCTCATGAATGTGGTACTGCAAAAACACCTCTCCACAGCACATACATCCCAGAACAACCTCTATTCCCCCTGCAAGAGACTCTCACTATGCAATCCTCACTGCATACACTAAATCTCCAATAGAAAGTCTTGAATTCCAACACCTGGAGGAGTGTTCCATCCCCATAAACTGTCCAACCTGTTGACATCCTACTCCCACCTTGGGGCACCACTACCCATCAACATCCATTCTTCTCACAGTAAAACCCCTCATAGCATGTAGACTCTACCTAGCTAACCTCTTCAACTTACCACATCCTTCAAAAGTCCCTCCTAACACCCCACAAAACCCAGAATCCAAAATACTGTTGTTAACCTCTCCACCATAAACCTCAGTCCCACAAAAGTTTCAGTCCAACCAAAGGCCTAACCTTCAGCCATACCCCCAAAATTTAACCTTATCGGACTAGTTAAAGACCTCTGTCCTTCTCCAGATTCCTACAGTTGAAACACTTATTTGTCAGCAATCCCTCCAACCAAAGCCAACCTAATCTAAACACTGAACCTTACCTCTTCCAGTTCATACCACAATCCAACAATGACGCTTCTATCCTCCGAGCTTACCAAACCCTAGTCTGCTTCCAGAAATTCCTCCAACTTGGGCTCACCATCCTTCGCCATGAACCATCCTAAGAACACTAATCTTTTGGCAGAAAAAAACATAGCCATACACAACCTGAAAACAGATCCAGCCCTAATCAACCTCCCTGCAGATGAAGGTTCCATCACTGTCGTGATGATTCGCAGTGACTACCTGACGGAAGACCTCTGCCAACTGCTTGAATTGTCCACATTCTAACTATGTGACAGTGCTCCCATCCCAGAAGTCCAACATAACCTCCAATCCCTAGTGAAATCCATAGGCACTTCACAAAACCTCTCACCTGAGCCCATCTCCCTCCTCACTGCAATAACACACCGCACACCCATCCACCTTCTACCTGCTCCTCAAAATCCATGAACCCAATTATCCTAGACACGCTATTGTGCTCCCACTGAAAGAATTTCTGCTCTTGTTAACCAACATCTCCAACCAGCTGCCTGAAACCTAGCCTCCCACATCAAAGATACCAGCCACTTCCTTCACTGACTGCTCCTCAAAATCCACGAACCCAATTCTCCTGGACACGCTATTGTGCTCCCACTGAAAGAATTTCTGCTCTTGTTAACCAACATCTTCAACCAGCTGCCTGAAACCTAGCCTCCTACATCAAAGATACCAGCCACTTCCTTCACTGACTTTCCACCGCTCCCACCTTCTCATCTCCTGGATCCCTATTCGCCACTGTTGATACCACCTCCCCATACACCCACATCCTATATGCCCATGTACTTGCCACTATCAGACACTACCACTCCCAATGTCCTTCATACTCTAAACCCACCACCTCATTCCTTATACACTTTACTACTATATCCTGACCCACAACTACTTTTCCTTTGAAGATAAGGTGGCAGCATAGCCATGGGCTCCAGCATGGCACCCTCCTATTCCAAACTGTTTATGGCCCACCTACGGATAACCTTCCTAGTCTCCCACAAGTCCCAACACACAGTCTGCTTTCATGTTCATTGATATTTTCATGAGCTGGACCCAGGGCCAAGACACCTTAGCTACATTCCTTCACAATCTCAACACCTTTTCTCCCATTCACTTCAACTGATCTTCCTGTACCCAATATGCCATTATCTTGGGCATTGACCCCCACCACTCTGATGGCTCCATCTACACCTCTGTCCATATTAAACACACTAACCACCAATAGCACCTGCATTTCGACAGCTGCCTTCCCTTCTATGCCAAAAAAAAACCTCCCCCATACATTTTTTTAACCTAACTGAGCAAGAGGGTAACTCTGAAATCCAGCAAGTTTTCTCTCTTTTGTGTGTGCCTACTAACAACCCCCAATGCTTCTGCTTTTCAGTGAGTGGGCTTCTTCAATCCGAAAGAATCTACTTCGTTCCTAAAACTAACAAAATGTGGTATGCACAGTAGGTATTACTCTCAGCATTACAGATGTGATGTAAACTTGCTTGTTACTTCTCATTTACATCTCAGTACTGACAGCCTTAATTTTCTGTTGCAATATACTCTTTACACATTTCACACAATAACAGAAAACTGTACGAAAAATGAAACGTTATATAAGTTTAAAAATACAAGAGATGTGATATGTTAATTAAGTGTGGTACGTGTAAATAAACCTCATGGTATAAATAAAGGGAAGAAAAGAAAGAAAACAAACCATGATCTTTCCAAAGTAAGTACTCTGCATTTGACCAAAATTATTTAGAATGTGTACAAAAACAAATAGAATGGAAATTTGAACTAAATTCTTCCCCAATTAATTTCAAAATAACAACAAAACCAACTCATGACATAAGGAACAGCACACCTTGGTACCACAAAACCTATGCAACACTTACTGTTGTAATTTGCAGACTGAAGACTAGTTTTACACAACTCTCTACACTATTTTATCCTGTAGCAGTTCCCTCAGTTTTGCACAACTACAGCCATTTGACCCTGCTTACTGTAATCATGCCTTTGTCTCCCTCCACAATTTTTAATTTTTACTTCTCACATTACACTTCCTCTCTCTCTCTCTCTCTCTCTCTCTCTCTCTCTCTCACACACACACACACACACACACACACACACACACACACACACACACACACATACACCCTTACCATGTTAACTATTATTACCTGATGCCTCAGAATGTGTACTGTCAACTTCTTCTCCTTTTAGTCAAGTTAAGTGCCAAAGCTCCTCGTGAACCATGGACCTTGTTGTTGGTGAAGAGTCTTGTGTGCCTCAGCGATACAGATAGCCGTATCATAGATACAACCACAACGGAGGGTTATCCGTTGAGAGGTCAGACAAATGAGTAGTTCCTGAGGAAGGTCAGCACCCTTTTCAGTAGTTGCAGGGGAAACAGTCTGGATGAAGGAACTGATATGGCCTTGTACATAAACCAAAACAGCCTTGCTGTGCTGGTACATGAGTGGCTGCCAGCAAGGGGAAACTACAGCCATAATTTTTCCCGAGGCTTCGCAGCTTTATTGTATTGTTGAATGATGATGGTGTCCTCTTGGCTAAAATACTCCCCCAATTCAGATTTCTGGGGGTGGGGTGGGGGGGCTACTCAGGAGGCCATTGTTATTAGGAGAAAGAAAACTGGCATTCTCTGGATTGGAGCATGGTATGTCAGATCCTTTAATCGGGTAGGCACGTTAGAAAATAAAAAAAGCGATATGGATAGGTTAAAGTTATATATAGTGGGAATTAGTGAAGTTCGGTGGCAGGAGGAACAAGACTTCTTGTCACGTAAATACAGGGTTATAAATACAAAATCAAATAGGGGTAATGCAGGATAGGTTTAAAAAAAAGAGCACGGATAAGCTACTATGAACAGCATAGTGAACGCATTATTGTAGCCAAGAAAGACACAAAGCCCATACCTTCCACAGTAGTACAAGTTTATATGCCAACTAGCTCTGCAGATGACGAGGAAATTGATGAAATGTATGATGAGATAAAAGAAATTATTCAGATAGTGAAGGGAGACGAAAATTTAATTGTTATGGGGGACTGGAATTCGATAGTAGGAAAAGGAAGAGAAGGAAAATGTGGTAGGTGAATATGTTTTGGGGATAAGGAATGAAAGAGGAAGCCACCTAGTAGAATTTTGCACAGAGTGTGACTTAGTCATAGCTAACACTTGGTTTAAGAATCATGAAAGAATGTTGTATACATGGAAGAGGCCTGGAGACACTGAAAGGTTTCAGATACCAGAATGAGATTTTCACACTGCAGCGGAGTGTGCGCTGATATGAAACTTCCTGGCAGATTAAAACTGTGTGCCCGACCGAGACTCAGGCTGTGGCTAAGCCATGTCTCCGCAATATCCTTTCTTTCAGGAGTGCTAGTTCTGCAAGGTTCGCAGAAGAGCTTCTGTAAAGTTTAGAAGGTAGGAGACGGATACTGGCAGAAGTAAAGCTGTGAGTACCGGACGTGAGTCGTGCTTCGGTAGCTCAGTTGGTAGAGCACTTGCCCGCGAAAGGCAAAGGTCCCGAGTTCGAGTCTCGGTCGGGCACACAGTTTTAATCTGCCAGGAAGTTTCAGGTTTCAGATAGATTATGTAATGGTAAGACAGAGATTTAGGAAACAGGTTTTAAATTGTAAGACATTTCCAGGGACAGATGTGGACTCTGACCGTGATCTGTTGTTTATGAACTGTAGATTAAAACTGCACAATATGCCAAAATGAAGGAATTTAAGGAGATTGGGCCTGGACAAACTAAAAGAACCAAAGGTTATAGACAGTTTCAGAGAGAGCATTAGGGAACAACTAACAAGAATGGGAAAGAAATACAGTAGAAGAAGAAAGGGTTGTTTTGAGAGATGAACTACTGAAGGCAACAGAGGATCAAGCAGGTAAAAAGACGAGGGCTTGTAGAAATCATTGGGTAACAGGAGAGATATTGAATTTAATCGTTGAAAGGAGAAAATAAATGACTGCAGTGAATGAAGCAGGCAAAAAGGAATACAAATGTCTCAAAAATGAAATCAACAGGAAATGCAAAATCTCTAAGCACGGATGGCTAGAGGGCAAATGTAAGGATGTAGAGGCATATATCACAAGGTGCAGGATAGATACTGCTTACAGGAAAATTAAAGAGACCTTTGGATAAAAGAAAACCACATGTATGAATATCAATATCTAAGATGGAAAGCCAGTTCTAAGCAAAGAAGGGAAAGCAGAAAGCTGGAAGGAGTATATAGAGGGACTATACAAGGGCAATATTATGGAAATAGAAGAGGACGTAGATGAAGATGAAATGGGAGATATGATACTGCATGAATGTGTGAAGAATTTGACAGAACACTGAAAGACCTCAGTCGAAACAAGACTCCAGGAGTACACAACATTCCATTAGAACTACTGATAGCCTTGGGAGAGCCAGCCCTGACAAAACTCTACCATCTACTGAGCAAGATGTATGAGTCATGTGAAATACCCTCAGACTTCAAGAAGAACATAATACTTCCCATCCCAAAGAGAGCAGGTGTTGACAGGTAGGTGAGAAAATTACCGAACTATCAGTTTAATAAGTCTTGGGTGTAAAGTACTAATGGAAAAACTGGTAGAAACTGACTTCGGGGAAGATCAGTTTGGATTCCGTAGAAATGTTGGAACACTTGAGACAATACTGACCCTACGACTTATCTTAGAAGATAGATTAAGAAAAGGCAAACTTATGTTTCTAGCATTTGTAGATGTAGAGAAAGCTTTTGACAATGTTGACTGGAATACTCTCCTTCAAATTCTGAAGGTGGCATGTGCCAAATACAGGGAGCAAAAGGCTATTTACAATTTGTATAGAAACCAGATGGCAGTTATAAGAGTCAAGGGGCATAAAAGGGAAGCAGTGGTTGAGAAGGTAGTGAGAGAGGGTTGTAGCCTATCCTCGATATTATTCAATCTGTATATTGAGCAAGCAGTAAAGGAAACAAAAGAAAGATTTGGAGTAGGAATTAAAATCCACGGAGGAGAAATAAAAACGTTGAGGCTTGCCAATGACATTGTAATTCTGTCAGAGACAGCAAATGAACTGGGAGAGCAGTTGAATGGAATAGACCGTGTTTTGAAAGGAGGATATAAAATGAAATGTTTCTACATTTCCCTGAAACCCAAACTGATCTTCTCCTTGGTCAGCTCCTACAAGTCATTCCATTCGTCTGTGGATAGTTTGTGTTAGTATTTTGCAACCTTGACTTATTAAACTGATGGTTTGGTAATATCCACACCTATCAGCAGCTGCCTTATTTGATACTGGAATTATTACATTATTCTCGAAGTCTGAGTGTATTTCACCAATGTCATATAAATCCTGCATACCATGGAGAACTGTTTTTCACAGATTATATAATTTCTGATACAAATTCCAATTTGCTCAGCTGTTCCTCTGCTGCCTTCACTATCCATCTTTCAAAGCTCTTCTACAATATTACTTTTGCCTATTTCAGTTAGTCACTGCCTAATGTTCCCTTTGAAACCTCTCCACTTACTGCTCATTCTCTACCTTTTTGCACCTTCAGTCTGCATTTTATAACTAAGGAAGGTAATAGTCTGGTTCTACATCTGCTCCTGGAAATGTTTTACAGTTTAGAACCTTGTTTCTAAATTTTTATCTTATGTACTCTATCTAAAATCTTATGGTATCTCCAGGTCTCTTCTACACTTTTAACCTTATTTCCTTCTTCTTAGCCCATACATTTGAGGTAATTAAATGTGCAAAATGCTACCAGGCAACTTCTCCTTTCATTTATTCCTAGTCCCCCATCACAATTAAATTTTCTCTCCCTTAATGTGCTAAATAATTTCTTTTCTCCCATCAGATATACAAAGAGGAAAAGATAAATCACAACACCAAGAAGGAGTTGTACGACATAAACATAAGTTGGTAGGCATGATCCTACATCTGAAAGATAAGGTCTATTCAAATTTCACTCCAGTCACATAAGGTGACAACAGCAGCACCACTGTGAGGATCCAAATCAGGTATGTTTTAAATACATGCTGTAACCGTCATGAGCATTAGTTACCTTTGAGGTTGGACGTGTTGAGATGATATTAGTCAAGAATGCCTTTGAGGTAACAAAGATGCCACTGTCAGCACCTCATTGAGTCTGAACAAGGTCATGTACGGCTACAAGAAGCTGGATGCTGCTTCTATGATATTGCAGAAACAGTTGGCAGGAATGTAGCCACTTTACCTGACTGCTGGTAGCATCGGTCACGATAATGTTCAGTTGCAAGAAGACAGAGCTCCATACGGCCATGTGACACTACCAAAAGGGAAGACCCTCAGATTCAGCATATGGCTCTGTTGCATCATAATGCATCTGCTGAAGCAATCTGAGCAGCACTTGGCACCACAGTGACACAACAAACTGTTACAAATCAGTTATTTTAAGGACAGCTCCAAACCAGATGCACTGTAGCAGGAATTCCACTAACCCCAAACCACCACCATTTGCGAGAGCTCATTGGAGGGAAAGGTGGATGTCTGTTGTGTTTTCTGATGAAAGCTGGTTCTACCTCAGTGCCAGTGATGACCATGTGTTGGTTAGGAAGAGGAGAGTTGATGGCCTGCAGCCAACCTGTCTGCGTGCTAGACACACTGAAACTACTCCAGGCGTTATGGTCTGGGATGTGATTTTGTATTACTGAAGGAGCACTCTTAGGCTTATCCCTACACCTACAAGAATTCAGGGGGTGTTCAAGTCACTGGCACTGCTCACTCAGGGCCACTTACTGTTAACTCAGACATGCACTACCAAGTAGAGTAGACAGTATCACCAAAGCAGGAGATGGACATCAAATGGCCATTCTGCCACTGTGACCTGCTAAGGGCATATCAGGGGTGTTCCAGCAGACCAAATAAAAGATGTTATATCTTGTATCAGAGTTTTCCTTGCAATCCTGGCCAGAAGCACTGCCTCCCAAACCCACCACTCCACCACCTCTATACCATGGCAGCCCCCTCTCACTCCTGTTTGCTATAGAGTGTTGTCAGAAGTATTTTGGTATCAGTGGACCTCATTTGGCAGCAGATACCCGCACAGTTGATGCCTAAGCAGCACTACTTCACAACCACAGAATGCAGTTTCATCAAACAAGGGAGTGCGTGAGCAGACTATTGCTTTTTGGATTGTTTTCCCCGTTTCATACGTAGAGGGCATGGAGTCAAGAGAGTGATGCACAGGGATTTGAAGGTTACATTTGTGCAGCCAGGGGAACAAGTTCTTTCGCAATTCTTTGTACTACACAGAAACATTATTTCTGATCTGTGAGATGTGGCCAATGTAATTTGCCAGGGCATGCTGCATCCTGTACGAAGTCAGTACCAGTAGTTTGTGTTAACTCTCATCAGTATCAGCATATGGTGAGTCAGTACACAGAGTCAAGATGGACGATGATTAGATGTAAGGCACAAGTGTGTGCTGTGTCATATGACCTATTTTGAGTGTATTTTGTGTTCCTCAGTGTGTGTTGGAGATTAAAGTTCTCCAATGGCGGAGTCTCAAATGCAGAGTGTCACTAGTTGGGAGGCAGCTCAAGCATTGGTTAATGAAATAGTGCAGTTACGAGCAGATATTACAAACCTGTTTAATAGACTTGCAGCTATGGATAAAGAATTAACCAAGCAAACCACTCATTTCTTAGACCCCGCCACAACCCGTTTTATCATGCCATTCTCTGGAAAGTTACAAAGTAATGTCTTTTATGGATGACCTGCAGTTATGAGTTAGAATTTGGAGGATGATCACCTTTTACAAGCTTCTTAAAATCCTAAAACCCAACTATCCTCAACACCCTGTTGTAGATGGTTATTGTGCTCCCATGGAATGAATTTCTGCTCTTGTAAGCCAATCTGTCAGCCATTAACTAACTGCAAGAAACATCAAAGATACTAACCACTTCTTTCACTGACTGTTGGCCATCCCCACTCGATTACCTATCTGGATCCCTACTAATTACTGATGATGCCCTCTCCCTATATAGCAATGTCCCTCATACCTACAGCCTTGCCACTGTCAAACACTAGCTCTCCCTACTTCCTTCCAACTCCAGATCTGCTACCTCATGACTCATACATCTTACCAGCTGTGTCCTCACACACAAGTTCTCCTTCAAGGGGGAGGAAATAAACAAATCCATGCACAGCCATGGGCACCTGAACGGCACCCTCCTACGCCAATCTGTCTATAGGCCATCTACAAGAAACCTTCCTAGCTTTTGAAAACTCCAAACCCCTTGTCTGCCTCAGTTTCACTGATGGTATCTTCATGATCTGAACACAGTGCCAAGGCATCCTATCTCCTCATTCCTCCAAAACTTCATCACCTTCCCTTCCATTTACTTCACCTGGTCCTCCTCAATCCTACCTGCCACCTTCCTGGATGCTACCATCCACATCAAACCAACTAACCACAAGCAGTCCCAGCATGTTGGCGTATCTGCAGTGATGAGACTTTCCCTGTACAATACACTGAAGATCTCACTGACAGGCACTATTCCTTCCAATTTTAGCACAGAAACAGATTTAGAGTGCTGTATCTTCGCATAACCCTAACTCTCGCACCATGCCCAAGAATCGGTTGTACAGGAGCACCCCCTAATCACCTATTATCATCTCAGACTGGAGCGACTGAATAGATCCTTTTTCCCAGTCACTGACTATCATCATACCCAGAAATGACACACATTCTACACATAACCCTTCACATCTCTTCTAAATTGCCATTCTGTCTCCTTCCCTCTTTCCTGATGAAGCAACCGTGGGTTGCAAAAGCTTGAATTTTGTGTTTGTTAGTGTCTCTATCAACATACCAATGCTTTCGTTTCGTAAGTTACATCATCTTTGTTTCTATTCACAATTTACAAAATATTTGTAGTCAGACCTCAATCTGCCACTAGATGCAGAATACTCCTTAGTGTTGAATATGCGACTCACATTAACAACTTCAGTTCCTCTTCTTCCTTTTTTGTTGTTTCCTATTTTTCCAGTATTCCCTCATTTTCTCCCCATGAAGTCTCTTGCTTTCTTCTGTCCATGTTGTTCCCGATTTTTTATTTCTTCTGCTTTGAATGCCTTCAAAATTAAGTATTTTATTTTTAAAACAGTTTCTTTCTGATATTTCTGATTCTTTGATGTTGTTTCATTCTCCTTAGTTCTGTAATCCATGCTATAGTCAATTTCTTCTTCCACTAATATAGGAGTGTAACAATATTAGAGAAGGAAAGTTGCTACTCACCGTATAGCGGAGGTGCTGAGTCGCGATAGGCACAACAAAAAGATTCACACAATTATAGCTTTCGGCCATTAAGGCCTTGTTTGGCCATTACTTCAGATATTCTCTCTATATTTTTGTAGATCTCTTCATTAATTCTCATTTTCCAACCATCTGCAGTTTTTATTGCACCCATTATTTTTCAAATAATCCTTCTTTCCAGTACCTCTAGTGTGTCCAACTTACAGTCCATCATTAGGCATGCAGCTCCATATAAACATTCTGGTTGTACCGCTGTGGTGTAGTGTTTTAGTTTTGTTTTTCTAGATATACATTTCTCGTTGTAAATATTTTTGGTCAAACCATATGCTCACTCCATTTTGTTAATTCTTAGATCTATTGCAGATTTTTCTAGTCCATTCTGTTGTATAGTATCTTCGATATATAAATTTATTTACTTGCTCTTTTTTACGTATATGTGTTTTGGCACATTTTTTTATATTGTCATGGATTTTGTTTTTTCAGCTGAAATTTTGAGACCAGTTCTGTTTGCTATTTTTTTCCAGAAGGTTTACTTGAATAACTGCTTCTCTCATGTTTTCTGAAAATATTGCAAAATCATCTGCTAATGTCAAGCAGTTTACCTTAATTCCATTTGTTTTCTTTCCCAGAGTTATTGGTTCAATTTTGTGATTTTTTTAGCTCCAAATACCAGATCCTTACAATTTTTCCTAGAACACAATTAAACAGAAAATTTGACTTCAGATATTGTACCTGTTAGTGTTTCACAAATTATATTTGCTAATTTTGATTTAACACCAAATTCTCTAATGACCTTATCTATTGTTTCTCTGTCTATACAATCAAATGATTTCTTGAAATCAATAAATGACACTATTATTGAGTTGACGGTTAACATTCTATGGCAAATCATTGACCTTAAGTTAAAAATTTGTTTAGCACAGGATCTTCCCTTTCGAAAACCACCCTGATATTCTCCCAGTTGTTTGTCTAAAGTATCTACCACTCTGTGCAAGAGAATTTTTGATAATATTTTGTATGCCACTGGCAGAAGTAACACTCCTCTGCAATTATTGACATTTTGTTTGTCTCTCTTTTTATGTAGCGGATGGATTAATGCTGTTTTCCATTCAGCTGGAATCTTTTCAGTTTTCCAAATGTTCTCAAAAAGAAGTTGTAGATCCTTTTTTTTTTTTTTTTTTTTTTTTTTTTTTTTTTTTTTTTTTTTTTTTTTTTTTTTTTTTTGACCACTTCCATGATTCTCACCACATGCTTTATTGTTTTTGAGTGTTTTGATGGCTTCATGAATTTCTAACTCTGTTGGTGGGAAATTTTCCTCTAGATTTTTAGGTGTCACTGGAAATTCTAATTTATCTACTATAACTGGACAGTTTAACAGCTTTTCAAAAAATTTTGCTAAAATTTCACAATTTTCTTTGTTATTTAATTCCATTTTGCTGTTTTCAAGTATGTGTTTAAAAGTTTGGTAAAAAATTCTAGTATTTCTTTTGGTGAAATTTTATTCTACTTCAATAAGGTGAGAATTTTCGAAGCTTCTTTTGATTTTCCAGATTATTTTTGATGTTTCTTTTCTTTGTTGTCGGAATTGTTCACCGTATTCCTCTTTTTTCAAACATCTCCATTTTTTAGCTCTTTGTACTTGTGCTTCTTCACACTCTTCATTCCACCATGTCTTCTTTTTATTCTGGGCTAATCCTAAAGTTTTCTCTGCTGCTTGAGTTATTTGCATCTGGAGTTCATGCCAATCACCTTCTTTACTTGTCTCAATTTCTTCTATAAATTTTTCTCTATTTTCTTTTGTAATATTAGTTGTAGTGATGTTGTATCTTATCACTTTCTTGATCACCTTTTTTGTTTTAGATAGGAGGAATTTTATTTTAATTTTAGAGAGAGAATGATCTGAATCAAATTCCCCATTTCTGACTATTTTAACATCATTATTTCCGTGATATACCTTTTAGATATGGCTATGTAATCCAGTTGAAATTCTCCTAGGTGTGGATTTGAATGTCTCCAAGTTTTGGCTTTTCTTGGTAGTTCGAGGAAATGTGTGGACATGAGTTTGGACTGGAACATTTTACACATATTGATCAGTCTTTCACCAATTCTGTTTGTTCTTGAGTGTGTTGGGTATTCACCTACAATACTCCTAAATTTCTTTTCCTTCCCAATTTGCGCACTGAAGTCACTAAGAAGTATTTTAATGTTCTTTCTAGGTGATAAAAATTCCAGATTCTAAAAGATCCCAGAATTGATTTACTTTCTCCAGATTTCTTTTGTTGTCTGCATTTACAGGTGCATGACAGTTTATGAGAGTGTAACTTTCATTTTTGCACTTTACTGTTAGCATGGATATTCTTTCTGAATTCGATCTAAATTCTGTTACACTATCTACAATTTTTTTGTTCACATAAAAAGCTGTTCCAAACATCAGCATGTTCTCCATTATTGTCACTCTTGGTTTCCCTTATAAATTCTATAATGTTGTGTATCAACTACATTTTCATCTAAGAATCGTGTTTCTTGGACTGCTATAATTTGAGTATCATTCTTCTGCAGAAATAATTCTAATTCCTTATATTTCCCAATTTTCAGTAAAGAATTTACATTTAATGCTCCAAAGAAGGACTTCTTCTTGAACTGAAACTTCAATATATTCCATCTCTTCTTCATTGCAAATGTTGTGACTCCCCAGAATCCTAGGTCCCATTGCATTACATGATGTAATGGTGGATTCCTCATCAGAGTTACCATCTGTGGTAGAGCATCCATTGTGCGAGCTTTCCATTTTGAAACTTGAAGCTACAAATTGTAAAGATTACGGAATCCAAAGACATCCCTGAATTCCCAAAGTAAGACCAGGTTGTTCACCTGGAATATTACTTATTCAATCACCACTAACACGTGGAACAGATGCTGTCGGAATACCGCCACTAACATTGTGCCCTCTGTCCACTTTGGCCTTGAACAAGAGGCTTCCTCTTCCGCCAGCTCCACTGTACCGAAATCCATCTTTTCCACCTTTGCTGCCATTGAGGTCTTCACCATATCCCTGGCAAGGGGACATCACGAGGTAGTACCACCTGGATCAGGTGAACCTTGGTTTTCTAATGAGGTGTTACTCCTCCTCCTCCTCCTTTCCCAACCGGGCTTGGGACCGGCTATGTCATTATGTACTTTATCTCTTTCAAGGCAGAAAAAAGATGTTCACAACAAAGATCTAACCCAGTAGTAACTTGGAAACTCCTCTGTATGTAAGATACTATACCACTAGGCCAAGTTCATGCCTTTGCTTTAATTTCTTTTAATTGGATTTCCAAAGCATCTGGTGCAATTGAAAACATAGTGCTTATTAATTTCAATCCATTTTCTATGCTACACATCCTGAATCCTCATCTCAAAATTCTGACATAGTTGCACAATTTCAGTGATCTAAATTTACTTTCATGAAGCTAATGTAATAACAAAAAATTGTTCACATGAAGGACAGGCAGAAGATCTGTGCAGGTCTTTTTTGCTTCAGATTTATGTCTCATTGGATTTTGTCCTTCACTGCAGCAATAAATTGCTTTCTCACATCACCATCCAACTAATCATACAGCAGCAAAGTGAGAATGGTAACAGACCTTTACTGGAAGGCACCACTGCTGCCACGTTCATTACAAAGTGCAAGATGTTGGCAGCTGAATCAAACAAAGTACTGGGACGACAAATGACTGTTTTAGATCAAAGTGTTGCCACATGTCAAGTGTGCTGAATAATTGGAACAGTGTGAGCACAGTGAATTAGGCTGCCTTTCCGCTGCATCTACCAAGCAGACTAGCTACGAGCACATGCTCCATGAGGCAGAGTGGTGGGGTGAAGTTGTACACTGTTACGTTTATTGCTGCCCTCAATCAACTTTCATTTTCCAACGTGTTCCACTTTTCCAGTCAGGCTTCTAACAAAAATGATATCTTTATTAACTACATACATTTCAAGTTCTATGGCCATCTCAATAATGGTTTAATATCCTGTCAACATTGAGGTCATTACATACAGAGCACTAGCTCAGATTGCGTCAAGGATGATGAAGGAAATCAGCCGTTTCCTTTAAAAGGAACCATACCAGCATTTGCCTGGAGCAATTTAGTGAAATCTCAGGAAACCTAAATCTGGATGGCTGGATGCAGGTTTGAACTGTCATCTTTCCAAATGTGAATCCAGCTTGCTAACCACAGCAGCATCTTGTTTGGTCTCAATAACTTGCCAAGCATAATGCTATATTGTAATACAACATCAGAAAATCCCAGACTGTATGCAAAAGTTGGAATGAATACAGATAACTGCTAATTAGTTAGTGGAGGCATTGAATGATAGATCTGGCATACAAATAGTAATTTCAGCAACATAGTTCAGATCATAAACTCATATTCTTCTTCATCCATCCAGCTTGTGCAGAAGATTTCACAATTTATTGCTTTACTTCTTTAAAAGGAATCAATAAAATGAGTCCTACAGGCTCACAGGTTTCCTCTCACTGTTTAGGTTTTTTCCTAGCATGAAGTGACAGATCCACAACTCTTCCACTGTAAAATATCAGTAAACAGTCAGTTACACTATTTTGCAAATGGTCTATACATCGCTTACGGTCTGAGCCTTCAATCACATATTGTCCACGAGTGTGTCGTGCATTTACTATGCTTACACACGTTGCAGTTTAGACACACTTCACCTTCAAGACGAGTGTAGTTACATTTGAATTCAAATGCCCATTTCATAATTACTGAAAATGAATGAGCAGATTCCTTAAAAACCTTCAGCAACTTTGAATGAGTTGTCACTGGTGACAAACTCTTCAAAACAAAGAATTTTGTTGTTGCACAGTATTCCAGTTTATCTTTTTGTTCAAAATGGCACAGCTACTTTAAAAAGCCATCTAAACAAGACTACCATATAGATGAAGGTGACGCTCAGTTTATGTTATTGTGCAAAACGTACCAACATAATCAAATTTTACCAAATTCCATCTCTGCATTAGGCTGAACACACTACAACTTGCCTTCACACAGTCTGTTCAACATCAAAAATGTCCACATATGTAAACTTGAGTACTACATTATCTGTATGATTCACCCCACAAACCCCACTTCCACTACTCTACAGACCAATTATGGCGTTGTTTGCACCATTCTAAGAAATGTCATGAATTCATTCTTTCAGTCAATAGTTTTGTGGCAGTGAAACAAGCACGGAAATAGAGTCTTAACACCTCTCAAAAGACCGCTGTCAGTAATTCATCTGAACACCTAGGTTACAACAAAAGATTTCTGCAACAGCTGATAAGGATGCTTGACAAATGGGTCATGGTAGTATGGTTTTGACTTCAGTGATTCTTATAATATAACTTCTAAGGTCAACAAAATCAGAGCTAAGGTTACAGGATCCTTCATGTCTCCAGAACCTAAACACATGTAATTCTTGTTAATCTCTCTCACAGAATTTCCAAACCTCTGGGCTTCTAAACTCATGCTTTGTTATAGCTGATTCAATTCTCTCCTTTGACTTATTCTGATAGGAAGCACATCTGCAAATTTTACATTTTATTCTTGACTCTATTTGCCTTCGGTAAAATTCAGTAGAAAGCCCAGATATTCTTGCCATACTATGTTCTTTTTATACAGAGCATGTGGAGCCTGCACAATGATGCAAGGTAGTGGTTCCACATCTACTGTGCACTTCACGCTAATGTAGTGTGCATGGTATGGCCTAGATTGGCAGCACCCAAACTACTATTCTAGGCTGGCCATACTTCCTATTGATGCTGCTTGTGACCTCTCTGACAGAGAGAGAAAGGTTTATCTGCACAAAAGTATAGAGCAAAATAAGAGGCGATAGTGGAGACAAGCTGGAATCAGTACTGCGAGCAAGCAGGAAGTTGACACTGACTGTGAACAAATCCCTGACATGGATAAACAGTGTGTTTACTTGGCTGTGCCTAAGTGGAATGGATTATGGTCTGTCACGCAAATGACTGTCATTACTTGGCAGAAATGCATTGTGCACTTACAGAACACGAATGAGCCGGTCACACAGAAATTGTGTGTTGTCACTGTGTCAGACATTGAGTTTCTTCAGGTACTGTATACAATGGTTGTGTTGCCATTTCATGATTTTCCATTCTTATTGTGCACTGTTATTTGCTCACACAAAACTATTTGTATATATTTCATGTGCTACCTGAGTGGTAATAATACTATGTCAATATGGACTAGGAGAAAAGAATGAAAGTGGAAGTAACTTGGTGGAGCTTTGTACAGAGCATAATTTGATCATCACTAACACTTCATTTAAGAATCAAGAAAGAAGATTGTACATGTAGAGACACTAGAATGTTTTAGGTTGATAGTGTAATTGTAAGACAGAGTTTTTGAAATCAGATTTTAAACTGTAAGACACTTCCTGGTGCAGGTGTGGACTCTGGCCACAATTTATTGGTTATGAACTTGCAAAAACGTTGGAAATTATGGAGATGGGACCTGGATAAATTGAAAGACCCAGAGGTTGTTGAAAGTTTCAGAGGGAGCATTAGGCAACAGTTGACTAGAATAGGGAAAGGAATACATTAGAAGAGGAATGGATAGCTATAAGAGGTGAAATAGTGAAGGCAGCAGGGGATCAAATAGAAGGCAAGGCCTAGTAGAAATCCTTGGATAACAGAAGAGATACTAAATTTAATTGCTGAAAGAAGAATACATAAAAATACAGTAAATGAAGCAGGCAAAAGGGAATACAAACATCTAAAACATGATCCATAAAATTTAGGGCATGCAACCACATAAATTCGACTTCTTCTTCTCATATTTCAGCTGAATACTGTCCAGCCATCTTCAGAGTGAGCCGAGGTGACTGATGCTCCAACACTTGCACTGTCCTTTTAAACCTGTGGACCGCACCACTGCGCAAGTGGCCACAGATATACAAAGTGCCAGAGATGTTGATCGGAGGAAAGAGGAATGCCATATGTATGGAATTAGATGTATGGCTGTGCAGTCGATCCACACAGTGATATCAATGTATCACTGTGAGCTGCACCGTAGCAATGTCTTTGTGATTTTATTACAGAAATTGCAGGATTCCCCAATTTGTACAAGCTGATGCCGCTATCTCTATTAATTAAATTCATAACCAACTGGATTTCAATTGCTTCTTTCACTAATGAGTCCCAGAAAGATGAAGTTCAGGCTAAAATTTTGACGTTATCATACACAATAGTGTACTCAGTGTCAATAAAGTGCTCTGCCACAACAGATTTATTAGGTTGTAAGAGCCGGGTGTACCTGCAGCGCTATGTGCATCTCTCCTGGACTATATGTGTTGTCTGTCTGATGTATGAAGGGCTGCACTCACAGGGGATTTTGTAAACCCCAGGCTTCCGAAGCACCAAATTATCTTTAACAGATTCCAGGAGTGCTGCTGTCTTTTGTGGAAGGCAAAAAATCACTTTCACTTTGTGTTTACTGAGGATCCATCCTATTTTTGATGATGGGCTTCCCACATGTGCCCAAAAAAAGCCATGGATTTAAAACTTTCCATGTCTTCTTCTGCTTTCCTTATACCAACAATTGGTTTCATTTGTAGTGCCTTACGTACCTGCTGTGGAGAGCACCCACTGGTTCAAAAACTCTTCTCAGCTGTAAAAGCTTGTCCTCCAGACTTCTCTCATCAGCAATGGCATGTGCTCTGTGTACCAGAGTTCTGAGTACATTCATCATCTGTGGAGGACAGTGGTAGCTACTTTTCGGATATCGAAGCTCCAGATTGACAAAGGTTTTTTAGAAAGCACACATAACAAATATTGCTCTGGGTGGTTGTTTGCCATTGAAAATTTTGTTATCATGCCATCAACAACGAGACAAGTTCCAGTCATCAGTCTAAATGCTTAGTTAAATTTTGACAATTTTGTCAGCTACGGAAAACTACCCTTGCCCAGAAAAAAACTCTAAATGCCAGTGAAATTCATAAGCAATGCAGGTAGTCAAAGAGAACTTTGCATCGTTAAAGGTTACAAACAGCCACAACGCATTCTGAAAGGTGTAAGGGAAGGAACAGCTGGACCAGTCCAGGGAAGGCACCTTAAAGCTGGCAACGAAGAACTGTATTCCCCTATCACTACAGATATTGCTGGGAGGAAACTACTAATGAACCACAAACAGTATCCGTTTTGAATGAGGAATAACATCAGCAATTGTTAGGTGTTCTGTGCCAGTTTTCAGATGCTTTCAAATCTGAAGAGGAAAAACACTGTGTCAATGATGGGGATCATCAGCCAATTAGCCAGCACTAGTACAGGGTGATGCCAGCTGAATGATGCATACTTTGGCAGGAAATGAAGAGTATGTCACAGAATAAAAAACATCATTCAACCCCCAGAGAGTCCTTGGTCCTATCCTGTAGTCCTTGTGATAAAGAAGGATGTCTAGTCTACCCATTGTCTACACACTGATGAAATCCTAAACTGCTTTGAAGGAGCAAAGAATCTCTCAACTATATACGTGCAGTCAGGCAACTGACAAGTCCAGGCTGACAAAGCTGATGGCTCACCAGGAAAAGACTGCCTTCATAACTCCTGGCAGTCTATACAAGTTTAAAGCTGTGCCTTTTTGAGTATACAACACTCCAGGCAAAATCAAACAACCTACTCCAAAATCATAAATTGATAACTATTTCTATCTGGATGCCTTTGTCGTTTTTTCAAAGACATTTGAAGAATAGCTCAGCCTATTGCTGAAGTGTGTTCCCACTGAAAATCCAAAAAAGTTGCTTTTCGTCATCCAATAAATAAAAATTTTGAGACAACTAGGGAATGTCGATGAATTCCGTCCAAATCCAGAGAAAATAAGAGCTGTCACACATTTTCTGACTCCTTAGCACATTTGTGACATGTCTCGGAATGTGCTTGTAATACTGGTGATTCATAAAAGACTTCTGTACCAAAGCACATCCCCTGCAAGAAATACTACAGGGAGACCCAATTTTTTTCTTAAATGAGATGCAAGAAAGAACTCCCCTTGTCTTTAAGGATGCTCTAAAATCTTCTGCAGTCATAGCATCGTACGATGAGAATGCCAAGACAGAATTTCACTCCAACATTAGCTGTTACAGTATAGGTGCAGTTCCAGTACACATATCAAAAAAAGTTTTGCATCGCCTCAGTTCCAAGAGTTCCAGAACCTGTACAGAAAATTGAAATAGAGATCAACATAAACATCATTTCCGCCATTTTTATTGCTCATGAAAACCACACATAGCATGTCGTACAACCATACAGTGAGACCTTCAAAGGTGTTGGTCCACATTTCTGTACACAACAGTACCTCTAATACCCAGTAGCACATCCTCTTGCATTTATGCATGCCCGTATTCATCGTGGCATAATATCCACAAGTTCATCAAAGCACTGTTGGTTCAGACTGTCCCACTCATCAATGGCAATTTGGCGTAGATCCCTCAGAGTTGTTGGTGGTTCATATCTTCCATAAACAGACCTTTTCAATCTATACCAGGAATGTTAGATAGGGTTCATGTTTGGAAAACGTGCTGGCCACTCTAGTCGAGCGATATTGTCATCCTGAAGGAAGTCATTCACAAGATGTGCATGATGGGGACGTGAATTGTCATCCATGAAGATAAATGCCTTGCCAATATGCTATCAATATGGTTGCACTATTGGTTGGAGGATGGCATTCAAGTATCATACAGCCATTAGGGCAACTTCCATGACCACCAGCGGCGTACGTCGGCCCCACATAATGCCACCCCAAAACATCAGGGAACCTCCATCTTGCTGCACTCTCTGGACAGTGTGACTAAGGCATTCAGCCTGACTGGGTTGCCTCCAAACACATCTCCGACGATTGTCTGATTGAAGGTATATGTGACACTCATTGATGAAGAGAACATGGTGCCAATCCTGAGCAGCCCATTCAGCATGTTGTTGGGCCCATTTGTACCGTGCTGCATGGTGTTGTGGTGGCAAAGATGGACCTCACCATGGACATCGGGAGTGAAGTTGTGCATCATGCAACCTATTGTTTACAATTTGAGTCGCAACACGACGTCCTGTGGCTGCATAAAAATCATTTTCCAAAAATGGTGGTGTTGCTGTCAGAGTTCCTCTATGACATAATCCGTAGGTAGCGGTCATCCACTGCAGAAGTAGCCCTTGGGCGACCTGAGCAAGACATGTCATCGACAGTTCCTGTCTCTCTGTATCTCCTCCATGTCCTAACATCACTTTGGTTCACTCTGAGACACCAGAACACTTCCCTTGTTGAGAGTCCTTCACGGCACAAAGTAACAATGCAGATGCAATCGATCCGCGGTACTGACCATCTAGATATGGTTGAACTACAGACAACATGAACCATGTACCTCCTTCCTGGTTGAATGACTGGAACTTATCGACTGTCAGACCCCAACTGTCTAATAGGTGCTGCTCATGCATGGTTGTTTACATCTTTGGGCACATTTAGTGACACCTTTGTACGGTCAAAGGGACTGTGTCTGTGATACAATATCCATTCAGGAGTTCTGGGAGCCGGGGTGATGCAAAACTTTTTTTTTATTGTGTGTTTAAACCTAGGAATGTGCTGAAAATGTGATAGCTTATGCTTCCAGACTACTCTCCAAGCTTGAGATGAACTACTTTACAACCAACAAAAAGTAAGTTGCAATTGTTTGAACCAACAACAAGTTCTAGCTATATTTATTTGGCAAATCACTCCCCATTGTGACAGACCACCATTCTCTATGCCGGATGAGTAGCCTGAAGTATCTGTCAGACTCACTTGTGTGTTCGACACTGAGGCTTTAAGAAAATGACTTCACAGTGGCACACAGAAATAGATGCAAACAAGTGCCTTTAAAGCAGTCCTGTGGCCAAAATCTTAGTGATTATTGCATTAAATGACACTGCCGCTAACAGAGGAGAGATCCAGTCTTCCTGAAAATGATAGAACCCTTGAAGAATGGGGAAATGTCCAAAGCAAAATTCTAACAAATGGAATATTGTATAAGAGTAACGACAATGCAAAAGGGCAGAAATTTTTGCTCATCATCTCAGCTCATCTACGACCCTCTGTCTTGAAGTTTTATCATGATACAACTACGTCTGATCATCTAGGACTTGTGAAGTCCACATATAATCAGATGCAGGTGTCATTGGCTAGGTCTCTACCAATCCATTAGACACTATGTTGGCACTAAGAAATGTCAGCAATGGAAGGATGTACCACAATTACTTCCAAGGGCATCTGTTACCAATTCTGTCTGCAGCAGCACTGTCCAACTGAATTTAATCGACTTCTTGGGGACATTCCCAAAGTCAAAAAATGGGAGTCAAGGATAACTGTTTGCACTTGCTACACTGTCACCAAAGCTGTGCCAACAGTCACAGTTACAGAACTTGCAATATTCCTTTTAGAAGACAGTCCAGAGGCATGTATCAAAGATGGGTGACTTCCCGTTCAAGGAAACTAAATACCCTCTCAATGACTGTGACACTTCAATAAGAGAGGCTACCTACAATACTAGCCACAGTGAAGAATATGTGGCAACATGACCAAAATGTAAGGACTTGCCATTGCTAACATACGGAGGTACATGGATAAAATCTATATCCACAGTGTGGTATTCGGCTCCAATGGGAACCCCTGCAACAGCCAGTCACTGCTTCTCTATCAAAGGGAGTAATGTCGTGAGCTGCACTGCAGGGAGAATGGTATAGCAGAAACTGATGCTAGCTGGCAAGCTGTGGGATGCCAGTTCAAACCTGATCACCAGCAAACACTTGTCTTAAAGGTTCTAGATAGTTCTAATGATGTAATATTTCGGCATTCAAGAATATTCAATGTTTGTATAAACAGCAGCACTCTCCATCCAGGAAGTCAGTTCAGTTCTGCTCTGTTCTGTTATGGTTTTATGTTGGTGTTCTTAATAAATGTGCTTTCATTGCTAAGTGTTGCACTTCACTGATGACCCCGCTTTTGGATTTCAGCTTGATTTCTGGTTACAACATGATAATATTACCAAACCATCATCAGTTTAATAAGTCATGGTTGTAAATTACTGATATGCATTATTTTCAGAAGAATAAAGAAACTGAAGGAGGCTGACCTCGGGAAAAATCATATGGCATACTAACCCTACATCTTACTTTAGAAGATTGGTTAAACACATGCAGACCTATATTTGTACCATTTTTAGATGTAGAGTAACATTCAGGAGTGACAATGTCTACTGAAAACTCTGAAGATAGCAGGTGTAAAATATAGGGAGTGAAAAGTTATCTACAACTTATACAGAAACCAAAGTGCACTTATAAATATTTCAACCAATAAAACCACATCATCTCCAAGGAACTGATTTATCTGTCACTAAATCACAACTAGTTTCATGACCATAAAGGCACATCTTCAGCTGGAAAACAAGTGAGCCTAAGGAAGATGCACTGCTTACAATTAGAACTATCCTTAGCTTGACTATATCAAAATGCTGTAGTGTCAGTTGTCAGGTGAGGACTACAGACCTTAAATTGTGATTAGATCTCCTTGTAGGTAAATACCAGATTGCCTCTATCATCTTGTTAGAAAGTGGCTTATAAAAACACACCCGTCGTCCATAAAACAACAGAGGATACGAGGCAAGATGAAACCCTAAAAAGAAGATGATGACAAGAACTAAAACAAGCGAAATGGACACGAATCGTCCAGTAGATCCAGCTTACCAGCATGTGGTGAGCTAACCTCAGGTGAAGTGGCCAGGACACCAACATAATGTGGAGCAGGAGTCATGTCCAGACATGCATGTACGGAACCAAAGGACCAACACAAGAACCCAGTTGCTCCAAATATGTGTAAGCGATGGTAGGAACTAAACACAACCAAGAAAATAATCACATGACAGCACCAGAAGAAGGGCAATATCAGTACAAAACCAAAGTCTGGAATCACCAGCGTGCGAAACAGTTTAATTGACAATCAATGTAAAGTATCTTGACACACTAACAGTGTCATACGTAATGGTTTTTAAGTTTGAACTTATACACAACATTTGTGGAAGAAGTAAAAAATAAAATATAAAGGAGAACCGATTACAAAATATCAGTAAAAAAAATCTACTGCTCCAAAAATGCACATGTGTGTTCAATGAGGAACTATATCTTGAAAACCAACAAAAACTTAAAAAAACAGAAGTCAAAAACAGCCACTTAAAAAACCAGATAGGACACATATCCTAAAATGTAATACAGTAACACAAGATCCAAAAATGGGGTGACCATTCCTTCGAACAAGACACTTAACAAAAATACAAACTACTACACACAGCATGGAATAGTACAGATCTGGTCAGAATAAACTTAAAAACAATATACTACATATGAAACAAAAACTGGGCTGTCATCTCAGGAGAACACATAACACAATATTTTTAAATGAAAAAATTGTAAAATATTATAACAAACGATGGAAACTCCAGCTTGGAATACCAATAACATCAGAAAAATAATAGATGGTTACTCACCATAAAGATGACCCATTCAGTTGCAGACAGGCACAACGAAAAGACTGTTACACATTGCAGCTGTCAGCCAAAGCCTCCTAATACACATACACATTCACATGCAAGCAAACCTCGTGCATACATGATCATTGCCACCAGCATCGCCAACTGGAATTCTGGAATTCACTCATAAAGAAAAGGTCATTCTATTCTGTCACAGATATGGTGTGCTATAGCTGTGGTAATTAGCTGCTAACATTTCAAGAACTTTGGCATGGCCTCTTTATCCTAGCAATGGAACAGAAAGGTGAGAGAGAGCAAAGAGGAACAGTCATGTGTAGAAAAGACTGACACATACACAAAGGACTCAGGACATTCCATTGAGAAGCTGAAGAAACTAAAACTTGGGCCAAATAACATCCTGGTCAGGTTTAATGTTGTTTTTTTTTTTGTTTTTGTTTTTTTACCAAAATCCCACTCAGTGGTTCTCTGAAGTATATTGGTTCCATTTTCCCATATGGAACTACTAAGATCTTTTACACATATCTCACCATGATCTAATTCATGTGAAATGGCATCCTCTACGAACAGTTGGAAGGCATCACCATGATTAGTCCACTTAATCCAGTGGTGGGCAACTCCTTCATGGATTATTTCGAAGCACAGGTGTGCTGGACCTGGTACCTTGTAAACCTAAGGTGTGAAACAGATATGTTGACAACACCTTCATTGTGTGGAACCACAGTGAGGAACAGCTTGGTGACTTCCTAAAACATCAAAACAGTCTCCACGCCAACATAAATTTTACATGGATGTAGGAAAGGACCAACAGTTACCCCTTCTAGATTTGCTGGCGAAGGCCTGTAACAAAGCGTGTACCAAAAACTGCTGTAAATAGACCGATAACTGATCAAACTGTCAAGTCAGCATTCAGCCAGAAAAGAGGCATAATTAATACACTCGTAACGTGAGCAAGACAAACATATCAGCACCTCAGATGTGAGATGCAAAACCTAGGAGTGATTCTGAGAAGCCATGGGTACTCCACCAGTTATATAAGAAGTGTCACAGAATCAAATACTAAGCGAGATTACACATTAGAAAAAGAAATGTCAGACACATTCCCAGATTGATGGACAGAATCAGCCACATATCATGTAAATATGGCATAAAGATTATTTATAAACTGACGAAGTTCAAAGAGTGTCTCATATTGGCAAAGAACAGAAGGGACCTACTTGCAATGCTGGGAAAATACTGCATACCATGTATATGTGGGAAAGCCTATATTGGAATGACTGGACAATCAATCAACACCAGGATTACCAAACATAAGCAACAGTGCAGATCGGGACAGGGGCAGAAATGGGCCATGGTGGAGCACACATTGTGAGAGACTGACTACACAGTAAAATTCAGCAACATGGAAGTACTTGCTGTAAAGAAGAGCTATTACACCTTCTTTTTCAGGGAAGCTATAGAAACACACAAGCACGACAACAGCTTCAACAAGAAAGAAGAAAGTCTCAAGATGAACGGATTCTGGATACCCGTGCTGCAGCAAACGACCGGTGCAGGTAGAAATGGGAGACCTGCAGCGGTAACGACACGGCCTCAAGACCAACTCCAGTCCATTATCAGCAACAGAGGGTGAAGCTTCGATAATGTCACCTACTTGTGCTGGCGAAATGTCAGAAAATTCATCAAATAAACATTGGGCAAGGAACCTGAGACAGAAGCCAACAGGCAATTTGTCAGCAAGTGGTCACGAAAGCCTTAACAATTTTGTCCCTATTTATGACAGCTCACTAAGATGTAGAAAGTAACATTTGATTTACAATAAACATACAATTTCTCTTTCAAAATATGTATACTTGCTGGGTATTTACATAAATAGGTCCATGCGAATGCCTTTGTGTGTGTGTGTGTGTGTGTGTGTGTGTGTGTGTGTGTGTGTACACACGAGTGCGCACATTAAATAGGTCCATGCGAATGCCTTTGTGTGTGTGTGTGTGTGTGTGTGTGTGTGTGTGTGTGTGTGTGTGTACACGAGTGCGCACATGCATGTGGTTTTTCTATCTTTTACTTTTTTCTTTAATTCAACAAAATTTGGTGAATGTAACTGAACCGCATACAGCATCCTAATGATCTACATCTACATACATGATCTGCAAGCAGCTACATGGTCCATGGCGGAGAGTACCACATACCACTACTGGTCATTTACTTTCCTGTTCTGCTCACAAATAGAGCAAGGAAAACATGTGTCTATAAGACTTCATGGTCCTTAAGTGCAATGTACGTTGGTGACAATAGAATTGTTCTGCAGTCAGCTTCAAATGCTGGTTCTCTAAATTTTCTCACTAGTGTCCATCAAAATGAAAGTCGCCTTCCCTCCAGGGATTCCCATTTGAATTCCCGAAGAATCTCCGTTACGCTTGCATGTTGATCAAACTTACCAGTACGAAATCTAGCAGTTCATCTCTCTGAATTGCTTCGATATCTTTCTTTTATCTGACCTGGTGGGGATCCCAAACACTCAAGCAGTACTCAAGAATGGGTTGCACTTGCATTCTATACACTGTCTCCTTTATAGATGAGCTATACTTCCTCAAAAGTTCTCCCAACAAAATGAAGTCAAGCATTTCCCTTCCTTACTAACAACCTGTTGTGCTCATTCAATTTCTCATCGCTTTGCAGCAACATACCTAGACATTTAATCAATATAACAGTGTGAAGCAGGAAACTACTAATACTGTTTCCAAATGTTACAGGATTGTTTTCCACAGTCATACACATTAACTTACATTTTTCTATATTTAGATCTGGTAGCCATTCATCACACAAACTAGAAATTCTGTCTAGGTTATCATGTATGCTCCTACAGTAACTCAATGATACCACCTTCCTGTACATCACGGTGTCATCAGCAAACAGCCATAAATTGCTGCTCACTATCACACTTTCCTGGGGCACTCCTGTCTCTGACGAACACTTGCTATCGAGGACAACATATTGGGTTCTATAACTTAACAAGTCTTCAAGCCACTCACATTTCTGGGAACCTAATCTGTATGCTCAGGCCTTCATTAACAGTCTGCAGTAGGGTATTATATTAAACACTTTCCGGAAATTTTGTAATATGAATTTTGCCTATTGCCCTCCATCCATGGTTTGTATAACATCTTCTGAGAAAAGGGCAAGACGAGGTTCACAGGAGTGATGCTTTCTGTATCCATGATGATTTGTGGACAGATCTTTTACGTCTCAAAAACATTTATTACATTCAAACTCAGAATGTCTTCAAGAGTTCTGTGGCAAACCAATGTCAAGGCCATAGGTCTGTAATTCTGCAGATCCGTTCTTTTATCTTTCTTATTTACTGAAGTCATCTGCACATTTTTCCATTTGCTTGGGACTTTGTGCTGGGTGAGAGATTCTTGATAAATTCTACTTAACTAAGGGGCCAATGCAAAACTGTTCAACAAGTGAATGGATAGAAGCTTTCAACCCTCTTAGTAATTTTACTATAATGGTTTTCATCAATGCCACAAGGGCCTTTAAATTATTGACATGAGAAATCTAAAATAGCCTAAACCGAGTTACACATAATTTGCTGTCCTCTTGTCCACATTTCAGCTCATCATGGGTGACAAGTAAATCTTGCTTACTACTTTAACAGAGTGAGAAAATAACAAGTAATTAAACTTCAATGTTTATAATAACTATAGATAGTCAAAAATGAACCACGGAACCATGGACCTTGCCGTTGGTGGGGAGGCTTGCGTGCCTCAGCGATACAGATAGCCGTACCGTAGGTGCAACCACAACGGAGGGGTATCTATTGAGAGGCCAGACAAACGTGTGGTTCCTGAAGAGGGGTAGCAGCCTTTTCAGTAGTTGCAGGGACAACAGTCTGGATGATTGACTGATCTGGCCTTGTAACAATAACCAAAACGGCCTTGCTGTGCTGGTACTGTTAACGGCTGAAAGCAAGGGGAAACTACGGCCATAATTTTTCCCGAGGGCATGTAGCTTTACTGTATGATTAAATGATGATGGCATCCTCTTGGGTAAAATATTCCGGAGGTAAAATAGTCCCCCATTCAAATCTCCAGGCGGGGACTACTCAAGAGGATGTCGTTATCAGGAGAAAGAAAACTGGCATTCTACGGATCGGAGCGTGGAATGTCAGATCCCTTAATCGAGCAGGTAGGTTAGAAAATTTAAAAAGGGAAATGGATAGGGTAAAGTTCGATATAATGGGAATTAGTGATCTCAGTGGCAGGAGGAACAAGACTTCTGGTCAGGTGACTACAGGGTTATAAACACAAAATCAAATAGGGGTAATGCAGGAGTAGGGTTAATAATAAATAGAAAAACAGGAATGTGGGTAAGCTATGACAAACAGCATAGTGAACGCATTATTGTGGCCAAGATAGATACGAAGCCCACACCTACTACAGTAGTACAAGTTTATATGCCATCTAGCTCTGTAGATGACGAAGAAATTGAAGAAATGTATGATGAAATAAAAGAAATTATTCAGATAGTGAAGGGTGACGAAAATTTAATAGTCATGGGTGACTGGAATTCGGTAGTAGGAAAAGGGAGAGAAGGAAACGTAATAGGTGAATATGGATTGCGGGTACGAAATGAAAGAGGAAGCCGCCTGGTAGAATTTTGCACAGAGCACAACTTAATCATAGCTAACACTTGGTTCAAGAATCATAAAAGAAGGCTGTATACATGGAAGAAGCCTGGAGATACTGACAGGTTTCAGATAGATTATATAATGGTAAGACAGAGATTTAGGAACCAGGTTTTAAACTGTAAGACATTTCCAGGGGCAGATGTGGACTCTGACCATAATCTATTGGTTATGACCTGTAAATTAAAACTGAAGAAACTGCAAAAAGGTGGGAATTTAAGAAGATGGGACCTGGATAAACTAAAAGAACCCTAGGTTGTACAGAGTTTCAGGGAGAGCATAAGGGAGCAATTGACAGGAATGAGGGAAAGAAATACAGTAGAAGACGAATGGGTAGCTTTGAGGGATGAAGTAGCGAAGGCAGCAGAGGATCAAGTAGGTAAAAAGACGAGGGCTAGTAGAAATCCTTGGGTAACAGAAGAAATATTGAATTTAATTGATGAAAGGAGAAAGTATAAAAATGCAGTAAATGAAGCGGGCAAAAAGGAATACAAACGTCTCAAAAATTAGATCGACAGGAAGTGCAAAATGGCTAAGCAAGCATGGCTAGAGGACAAATGTAAGGATGGAGAGGATTATCTCACTAGGGGTACGATAGATACTGCCTACAGGAAAATTAAAGAGACCTTTGGAGATAAGAGAAGCACTTGTATGAAAATCAAGAGCTCAAATGGAAACCCAGTTCTAAGCAAAGAAAGGAAAGCAGAAAGGTGGAAGGAGTATAATGAGGGTCTATACAAGGCCGAAGTACTTGAGAACAATATAATGGAAATGGAAGAGGATGTAGATGAGGATGAAATGGGAGATGCGATACTGCGTGAAGAGTCTGACAGAGCACTGGAGGACCTGAGTCGAAACAATGCCCCCGGAGTAGACAACATTCCATTGGAACTACTGACGGCCTTGGGAGAGCCAGTCCTGACAAAACTCTACCATCTGGTGAGCAAGAAGAATATAATAATTCCAATCCCAAAGAAAGCAGGTGTTGACAGATGTGAAAATTACTGAACTATCAGTTTAATAAGTCACAGCTGCAAAATACTAACGCAAATTATTTACAGACATATGGAAAAACTAGTAGAAGCCAACCTCGGGGAAGATGAAGCCAACCTCGGGGAAGATCAGTTTGGATTCCGTAGAAATGTTGGAACACGTGAGGCAATACTGACCCTACGACTTATCTTAGAAGCTAGATTAAGGAAGGGCAAACCTATGTTTCTAGCATTTGTAGACTTAGAGAAAGCTTTTGACAATGTTGACTGGAATACTCTCTTTCAAATTCTGAAGGCGACAGGGGTAAAATACAGGGAGCGAAAGGCTATTTACAATTTGTACAGAAACCAGATGACAGTTATTAGAGTCGAGGGACATGAAAGGGAGGCAGTGGTTGGGAAGGGAGTGAGACAGGGTTGTATTCTCTCCCCGATGTTATTCAATCTGTATATTGAGCAAGCAGTGAAGGAAACAAAAGAAAAATTCGGAGTAGGTATTAAAATCCATGGAGAAGAAATACAAACTTTGAGGTTCGCCGATGAGATCGTAATTCTGTCAGAGACAGCAAAGGACTTGGAAGAGCAGTTGAACGGAATGGATAGTGTCTTGAAAGGAGGATATAAGATAAATATCAACAAAAGCAAAATGAGAATAATGGAATGTAGTTGAATTAAGTCGGGTGATGCTGAGAGGATTAGATTAGGAAATGAGACACTTAAAGTAGTAAAGGAGTTTTGCTATTTGGGGAGCAAAATAACTGATGATGGTCGAAGTAGAGAGGATATAAAATGTTGACTGGCAATGGCAAGGAAAGCGTTTCTTAAGAAGAGAAATTTATTAACATCGAGTATAGATTTTAAGTGTCAGGAAGCCATTTCTGAAAGTATTTGTATGGAGTGTAGCCATGTATGGAAGCGAAACATGGATGATAAATAGTTTGGACAAGAAGAGAATAGAAGATTTCGAAATGTGGTGCTACAGAAGAATGCTGAAGATTAGATGGGTAGATCACATAACTAATGAGGAGGTATTGAATAGAATTGGGGAGAAGAGGAGTTTGTGGCACAACTTCACAAAAAGAAGGGACTGGTTGGTAGGACATGTTCTGAGGCATCAAGGGATCACAAATTTAGCATTGGAGGGCAGCGTGGAGGGTAAAAATCGTAGAGGGAGACCAAGAGATGAATACACTAAGCAGATTCAGAAGGATGTAGGTTGCAGTAGGTACTGGGAGATGAAGAAGCTTGCACAGGATAGAGTAGCATGGAGAGCTGCATCAAACCAGTCTCAGGACGGACGACCACAACAACAACAACAACAACAACAACAGTCAAAAATCTATTGTTTCACAAGCACAGCTTGTTCATCGATCACATAAATTTTAATACTCTCTTCAGTGGTCAGTTCAGAATCTAAACCTGCTCAAAGCTCATTATTTGTAAATTGTTTTTCTGTGACAATTTTTGGGTAATTAAAAAGACCTCAGCACATTAAATTGCTAATAACTTTCCCAATTAGGATTTCACTGTCTCTCTAGTTTTTCCTACTGTAGACTCATGTTAAAACACATTTCATTTAAATATAATTTCTATATCTATTAAAACATAGTTTGTATGATTTTTTTTTTAATGGAACTATAAGTGGTCTTTTTATCCCTCAGCAGTCCATTCTGTCATCACTGTTCCCTTTTAAATTAGGGCCTACATCAATCCTTCTGAAACTTGGCACATCAGATTAATTCTCTAGACAAAATATGGTATTGCAATCTTTATATTCTAACTTATACCTAATTGGTGCATTATCTGTTATGTTTTTCTGAAACCTAGGACAAAATTCACATTTTCTTTAACCCTCAAGCGGGCATGCCACTTTTTTTCAACACAAGCAGGCACGTGACGTACTCTGTACACATGTAAAGAACAGCTGTCTTTATGTTTCTAAGGTAAAGATATATGAGCAAAGTCGCTGTTTAATCTTATTTTAATTAAACAACAATAAAATAAATTTACATTACATAAGCTAAATCACTGTTTAATTAAACAATAATAAAATAAACTTTCATTGTATCACTCTGATGCTTTGTTAAAATATTACCCACAACAAGAAAACACTCAAAGCATTAACGGTGCAGCTGCATCAGATAACAGCCAACTGCTTATTCAATTGCTAATTATCTCATAGACAACTGCCTCAGTGTGCGATTGTGCTACTTGCTCAAAATCTGGATCATTTTCTTGCACAGATTGGATATTTTTTTCTCGCATAACTCACTGTTTATTTTACATTACTGCTGTTCACTTGGACATACGAAAGCACAACTTAGCATTATGTTAGCTGAAGCAATGATGAAGCAATACATACGAGATCATAATTGTAAAGCAACAATGGAATGGTACAACACACCGTTATTTGTGGTTGGCGCACTTTATACATAGGCACGCCAGCTTGAGGGTTAATAACTAAAAACTTATGAAGGCAACTTTATACATTTTTCTATTACTTTTTTAACTTCAAAATGCGCATAGTATCAAACTTTTAAATCTGTATCTTCAAATTCACACAGAAGTAAAACTATGATTTTTGGAGAAACTATTTCTCTGATGATGATAAAATTCTGTATTCATTGCTTTTACAAGTTCCAGGACCATTCTATTAACATATTACATAATTATAATCAAAATTTTATGAATTCGTTTGCATAACATTACGGCTGCTGCACAATCAATCTTTAGCATCTTCCTTCTTTGGACTAGCTGTTCTTGTGTGAGCTTCCGGTACGCAGATGTCTAACAGCCATTCTTTGTTATATGTACGAGTGACCCAATAAATGTATATTCAATATTAAGGGTGTTCTCTCTTGGCTAACCTTCCGTGATAACCACAGTGGTGACCCCGACACCGTCAAATTCTCATCCAGCGTTATTTGTGCTTGTTTTCGTCATTCATTCACATTGTGTGCCGGATTGCATTGTTTGTGCCACAATGGATCTACCTGTGACTCTCAGCACAAGTGAACGGGCCTCATCAACTCAGCTGCTTATGACCATGAGTGGACAAGTTTACCTCCTTCAAACTCAGTTTCTACAGCACCGGCCGCTACACCTGCACCGTGTTCTTCGTCAGGCTTGCCGATTGGACACACCTTGCCAGCTTATACACACGCTGCCTCCTCCACCCACTCCATATCGTGTGCTGCATGTGGCTACCGCACCACCGAAACCTCAGGTGAGACATTGTTCACCACGACCGCGGCATCGAGAGAATCTTGCTCTGTCCGCACCGACCTCCATCTGCCGGTGCTGCCTCAACTACGTGTTACCAGGGAGGTTCCCTAAGCTACCTGCATTGCAAAAAGACAATCCAAAAACTTGGCTTGCCTTAGTGGGCCACTTCCTGAACATTCATGGGATTTCCAGTGACGGCACCCGTTTTGTCTGCCTGGTTAGCCATCTGTACACACATACGAGCCTTATCAGCGACTTACTCCTCTCACCAACCACCTCACATCCAGTGGAGGCGATCCATCACATTATCCATGAGGGGCATCTTGATGACCGCACTCCTTTGCAACTTTGGCTTTAATCGACAACCAAGCATTGCCTGATGCCCCCCTTTGGATGTTGTGGGGGTCAAAATGCCTTCAGATCTACAGCTTCATCTACTGTCTCACGTCGCTGATCCACTCGAGGTACGGTTACGTATGGTGGATCAGGCTTACGCCATCATTCGTCACCAACAGCGTCTGTCATGACCAACATCTCCACCATCCTCAATTGACTCACCTGTGCCTCTGGTTCTGCACCCCATCGAGCAGACGCTAGCGCGCTCGCCTTAGCGCATCAGTTGCCAGTCAGGAGCTGCCACCTAGTGGCCTACAGGATGTACTGCCAGGAGGCTCCCAACAGCCACCAACCTCGCCCGAGCAGCAGCCCAATTGGCTACCAGCCCTGCCGCAGTCAGCAGGCGCAACCCCCGCCCGCACCACACTGTCCCGCCAACCGGCCTATTCACTGTGATGATTCCACACTACTTACAGGGGATGCAGCCCACAACTGCCCCGCACCCTGCGCCTACCCAAACGAGACTGACAGGCACATCGTCCCGCCATGTACCTTCGTGGCACCTATCTTCCGACACATGCTACATCTGCGGCTTTGAGAATGTTGCGGCAGACTACCCTTTCTGCATCTGCGTGCTAACCGCACCACTAAATCTGGAGGAATTTGCCTGACTACAAGTTTGATGATGATGATATACATCGAATACAATCAGACAACAGCTCATTGCTCTCTGTCCAGCCACATATACTACGTGTTTCGGCAATCCCTGTCCTTTGTGACACCTCTACGGGCGCACTTCACCCCCTTGTCCCCCCCGCCTTTCATCATATGGTGTTTACTGCCTTGCATGGCTTAGCTCATCATGGGACGCGAGCCACGAAGCAGCTGGTTATGGAGTGATACGTATAGCCTGGCGTGAAGCATGACTGTTGCACTTAGAGCCATGCGTGTATTCCGTGCCAGCACAGCAAGGTTGGCAAACACACTCAACCTCCTCTGGGTAAGTTTGACAACATGAAGGGGCGTTTCCGGCATATCCATATCGACATCACTGGTCCCTTTCCCCTCTCCGAGGGCTACAGATATATCTTATTGATCATCGACCGTGTGTCCCACTCAGTCAAAGGGATCCCACTTACTGACATCAAGACTGAGACCATCACCAATTCCTTTGACTCGGCGTGGATTGCTCACTTCAGGTGTCCCCTATCTCTCACCGCCCACCAAGGACGTCAATTTGAGTTTGCACTCTTCACGCGACTCTGTGAACTCTGCAGTGTTGCCAAGTTTTATACCACAGCATACCACCCACAGCTGAATGGCCTCGTTGCTCGGTTGCACTATGTACTCAAGGCTGCCCTAATGTGCCAGGGAGGCCTATGGTCAGAGGCCCTCCTGTGGGTGCTGCTGGGTATTCGCTCGGCTCATAAAGATGATCTTAATGCCTCGCTTGCCGACGTTCTGTATGGCAAGCCTCTCTTCTCCCCGCCAAGGATTCACCTTTCGCCACATCGAAAGACCTCCCCGCCCTGGTAGAGCATGTTTGCATGCACATCACATACCTCTTCAGCCCTCCCCCCCCCTCATGTTCATTCACAAGGACCTAGCTACGTGCAACTTAGTTATGCTGCAGGGCAACACAATGTGGGCAGCCCTACAGCCGCCCTATTCAGGCCCTCACCGTGTACTATGTCGCGGTACCAATATGTTCATCATCTATTTCCATAGACGACCACAGTCAGTCTGCATCAATAGACTAAAACGGGCGTGGTCCCTCAACGATGACCTTCCTCCTGATGCAGCCATCCTGCCTTTGGCCAATTCATCTTCGCACGCCGTCACCTCTTACGTACAGCTGTTGGAACGACCGGGCTGCAGCACCGCCAACACTGCTGACCCCACTTCCCATCTCGGCCACCGCCTACACCCACTGTGTTGGCACCAATATTATTACTTCCATCTTGTGAGCCCTACTCCCACTATCAGGGGAGGGGAGGAGGGGAGGCACTCTGTCACATCTCTGGTTCAGAGTGCCCTATCTCTGGCACCTTCCTTCTTTGGACTAGTCGAACTTTCGGTGCGCAGATGTGTAACAGCCATTCTTTGTTATGTATACGAGTGACCAATAAATGTATATTCAATATTAAGTGCGTTATCTCTTGACTAATCTTCTGAGATAACCACACCCGCAATGATCTACTGGATCACTGTAACATGGCAAACTTTTTCCTCTGCCAACCAGAATCTCCTCTCACGATTTTCTGCGTATTCCTTTTCTGTTCCTAGATAAAAAGTGGCCTAAACAACTCAGGTTGACTACAATGTTCAATGTTGAACAATATTCAGCTTTCAAAAACAGAAATTATTTCTCTAATATCTCATGATGAAAAAACAGACAAAAAGTTATAATCAACTTTTCTGAATGTACTAAGTCAAGCTAATCAGTCATAAGGACAGAAAGCTGGCAATGAACAGAACACAAGTAATGAAATCCAACCGACAAAGCTTAAACACTCAGGTCAGCAAAGAGTGTGGACTACCAAAGTACATGGTTACTGTTACCAGAACTACATTGCAATAGTTATAATTGGATTTAAAAAAGACCACATCACACACCATGAAGATGGAAACAGTTTGCTATGAGTTGTCAAAAGAAAAACTTCCAGGAGGAACATTTAGGAGGAGCAAGGCAAAGGTAGAAGCATATGACGACAAATTTTAACAGCTGAGATCTACATTTTCATGTCAGTTCATTTATTTATTTATCCACTTATCTTACACAGTTTTGGACATTGTCTTTTATTTTTTAATGCCTACTTCAATACAGCGTTAAAGATCAGGCTAAGTAAAATGTTTATAAATGGAAACAACACATTGTTGCAAGAAACTATTTGAGAAGTTCCTCAATGTCTCTTTCTCCTTTTCTTTGTTATTATTGCCATGATTTTCTCTGCTTCTTCTGCTCATCTTACTGGAACATGTGTAGATTATAGCACCATCTTCAATGTTGTATTTTACACACAAAACAACCCATAACACGCATTTAGTATGAAGTAACACATTCAAACGCCTTAAGTAGATCTCACAGAAATGAAGGAACATGCGAGACGATACTGACCCTATGATCTGTCTTAGAAGGTAGAATGAAGAAAGCTAAGCCCAAATTTACTACATCTATTGAGTCAGAGAAAGTTTTCAACAATGTTGAGTGGAATACACTCTTTGAATTGCTGAATCTATCAGACATGGAATACAGGAAGCAAACAGTTATCTACAATCATTCAAAGATTTTTATTGAGATTAGTCATATGTGTGTTTTGAATGTATGGCATCTGTTTGTTTGTACATGTCTGGTCACCTTTACCACCTCTGCCATCCAAGCACGCTTTCCTTCTGACCCAAATTAAAGGACTTAAAAGACCTGTTGAATGGAATGTATAGTATCCAACAAAGAGGTCATAAGCTGAACATCAACAAAAGTAAAACAGGGATAACATACTGTAGTCAAATTACGAGGATGTTTAATAATGAGGGTATTCAATAAGTAGTGAAATGCACAAAGTTGTGACTCCTGCAATGATGAAACATGCAGACACTCTAATTGAGATTGATCGCCAGTGCACAACCAAACTCCCCACTGCTCAACTAGGCATCTCTGTTAGTAGTGTCGACACACTCATCCACCAGTTGGCGTATTCAAAGATGTGTGTACTTTGTGTTCCTCACCGGCTCACAGAAGACCATAAAGAGCAACAAAGGACCACCTGTGAGGAACTGCTTGAGAGTTATCAGGCTGACTGTACAACTTTTTGTCACCCTGGTGATTATACATGGGTTCATAACTTTGAACTGGAAACAAAACAGCAATCCAAAGACTGGCACCACACTACCTCTCCTCCAAAGTTAAAGTTCAAAGCCACACTCTCAGCTGGTCTTTTAGAGGACTCCGAACAGGTTATTCTGTTTGATGTCCTCCCTCATGGTGCAACAATCAACAAAGAAGTGTATTGTGCTACCCTCAGGAAAATGAAGAAATAACTTCAGTTCATTTATTGCCACAAAAAGGTAAATTAATTTCTCCGTCTCCATGACAATGTAAGGCCCCACACAAGCCTGCACACTGCAAGAAATTCCCAAAACTTCATTGGAGTGTTCTTCCTCAGCCACCCTACAGCCTTGATATCGCACCTTCCACATTATATCTGTTTGGCCCAATGAAGGATGCACTCCATGGGAAGCAGCATATGGATGACTGGGAGATTATTGCTGCACCAAGACGTTGGCTCCAACATCAACTGGTAGTCTGGTATCATGCAGATATATATGACCCCCCCCCCTCCCAATAGTAACATGTCCAAGCTGTTGCATTGAGCAGAGATTAAGATGAAATATTTGGTTTTGTAGCAAAAGAATGGGAAATAATATGGTGTATAGAACCCTGAATAAAATCAACCTGTTTTCAGAAAAAAAATGAAAAAATGTGTAGCATTATTTATTGAATATCCATTGTAAATCAGGTGATACTGTGGGGATTAGATTAGGAAATGACAGAATAAAACTTATAAATGATTTTTGCTATTTGGGCAGCAAAATACGTGAAAAGGGATAAAGGAAACAAGATATTAAACACTGAATGCCAAAAACAACAAAACCATTTTTCAAAAATGGAAATGATTTTAGCATCAAAAACAAATTGAAATGTTAGGGTATGTTTTTTGTAAGTATTTGCTTAGAGTGTGGCCATATATGGAAGAGAAACATGAACAATAAACAGTGTAGACAAGAAGAAAATAGAAGCTCTTGTGGTGCCACACAAGAATGCTGAACATTAGATGGGCAGACCAGGTAACTAATGTAGAACTACTGAGCCAAAATGTGGAGAAAAGAAATTTACGGCTCATCTTGACTAAACAAAGGGGAATCAAAAAATTTTCAAGGATTTTATTTGTGAGACTCCAACTGGAGGTTACACAGTCACGAGCTTCTCCAGCACTGCTAGCAAACAACCAATCAACTATGGGCAATAATAAAATTGTCTGAATGAAACGTATGTAGATAGGGCTGCTGGGTAAATATGAAGTATAAAAAAAAGTGAGGTGGTGGTTCTACTTGTTTTGAGTATGAACATTTGGGAATTTGGTTTTGACTGGTGTGTGACAAGTAGTAGTTTACAACAAAAAGGCACTACAGAATATACACAGCTGGACTACTTCAGAAAAATGTAACAGAATCTGTAGAGAACAAAGTTGGTGGGAAAGGGGAGGGGGCAAAGAAAAAACCGTAATATGTTGTGGTGCGACGGAAACAGTCAAAAAATTGATATTACTGTAGGAAGGAAAGATTATATAAGTTTCCAACTACCCCCATGCCCAGTTGCATCAAGGGTCAGAATCTACACTAAACTGCACAACCTCTATGATGGCTGTATAAGTCAGTTCAAAAGTCGGATGGTGGCAACAGTGTACCACCTCCAACAAGACCATGCCTAGTAAAGCCTATGTAGTTCAAAATACTGTACAGATTGACGACTACTTTACTTTTAACAACCCACATGACTTTCACCATTTTTTTTTATGAGAGTGAATGTAAACCTGCACTTGTGTGCAATGTATTCCAAACAACCTTGTCAACATGTGTGCCAAACATCCTCCATTTGTGGGGATGGGATGTGAGTTCTGTTTAGATAGCTCAGTTGGCAGAGGACATGCCCGTAAAAGGCAAAGGTCCCGAGTTCAAATCTCAGTCCAAAACACAGTTTTAATCTACAAGGAAGTTTCGTATCAGCACACACTTTGCTATAGAGTGAAAACTTCATTCTAGAAATAGTTTACTTACTTGTTTTCCAACTGTCGCATTTTCATTTATCTGTCCCTTATACTATTTATTTGAATCATGTACACTTGTACCTCACTTTTCATGTATTTGTTCACATATGATTTAGATTGTAAGCCTTATGAACACTTACACAGTTATTTCTATAAAAATCTGATGTGTTCTATATCCCAATTTATTTCAGACTGACACCATCACAGCAGAAAGTAAGAATGTGATATTGAAATTATTGTTGTTGTGGTCTTCAGTCCAGAGACTGGTTTGATGCAGCTCTCCACGCCACTCTATCCTGTGCAAGCTTTTTCATCTCCCAGTACCTACTGCAACCTACATCATTCTGAATCTGTTTAGTGTATTCATGTCTTGGTCTCCCTCTACGATTTTTACCCTCCACACTGCCCTCCAATACTAAAATGGTGATTCCTTGATGCCTCAGAAGATGTCCTCCCAACCAATCCCTTCTTCTAGTCCAGTTGTGCCACAAATTTTTTCTCCTCAATTCTATTCAGTACCTTCTCGTTAGTTATGTGATCTACCCCTCTACTCCTCAGCATTCTTCTGCAGCACCACATTTCGAAAACACCTATTCTCTTCTTGTCTAAACTATTTATAGTCCATGTTTCAATTGCATACAAACATAAATACTTTCAGAAACATCTTCCTGACACTTAAATCTATACTCGATGTTCACAAATTTCTCTTCTTCAGAAACGTTTTCCTTGCCATTGCTAGTCTACGTTTTATATCCTCTCTACTTCGACCATCATCAGTTATTCTGCTCTCCAAATAGCAAAACCCCTTTACTACTTTAAGTGTCTCATTTCCTAATCTAATTCCCTCAGCATCACCCGACTTAATTCGATTACATTCCATTATCCTCGTTTTGTTTTCCTTGATGTTCATCTTATATCTTCCTTTCAAGACACTGTCCATTCCATTCAGCTGCTTTTCCAAGTCCTTTGCTGTCTCTGACAGAATTACAATGTCATCGGCAAACCTCAAAGTTTTTCCTCTGCCACCTAAAGAATTTGAAAGAGAGTATTCCAGGCAACATTGTAAAAATCTTTCTCTAAATCTACAAATGCTAGAAATGTAGGTTTGCCTTTCCTTAACCTATCTTCTAAGATAAGTTGTAGGGTCAGTATTGCCTTACGTGTTCCAACATTTCTACGGAATCCAAACTGATCTTCCACCAGGTCGGCTTCTACCAGTTTTTCCACTCGTCTGTAAAGAATCTGCATTAGTATTTTGCAGCCGTGACATATTCAACTGATACTTCGGGTAATTTTCACATCTGTCAACACCTGCTTTTTTTGGGATTCAAATTATTATATTCTTCTTGAAGTCTGGGGGTATTTCGCCTGTCTCATACATCTTGCTCACCAGATGGTAGAGTTTTGTCAGGGTTGGCTCTCCCAAGGCTATCAGTAGTTCTAATGGAATGTTGTCTACTCCCGGGGCCTTGTTTTGACTTAGGTCTTTCAGTGCTCTGTCAAACTCTTCACACAGTATCATATCTCCCATTTCATCTTCATCTACATCCTCTTTCATTTCCATAATGTTGTCCTCAAGTACATCACTCTTGTATAGACCCTCTATATACTCCCACTTTTCTGCTTTCCCTTATTTGCTTAGAACTGGCTTTCCATATGAGCTCTTGATATTCATACAAGTGGTTTTCTTTTATCCAAAGGTCTCTCTAATTTTCCTGTGAGCAGTATCTATTCTGCACCTAGTGATATATACCTCTACATCCTTACATTTGTCCTCTAGCCATGCCTGCTTAACCATTTTGCACTTCCTGTTGATCTCATTTTTGAGACGTTTGTATTCCTTTTTGCCTGCTTCATTCACTGCAGTCATATATTTTCTCCTTTCATCAATTAAATTCAATATCTCTCCTGTTACCCGATGATTTCTACTAGCCCTAGTCTTTTAACGCGCTTGATCCTCTGCTGCCTTCAGTAGTTCGTCTCTCAAAACTACCCATTCTTCTTCTACTGTATTTCTTTCCCGTTCTCGTCAGTCGTTCCCTAATGCTCTCTCTGAAACTATCTACAACCTCTCGTTCTTTTAGTTAATCCAGGTCCAATCTCCTTAAATACCTTCATTTTTGCACATTGTAAAGTTTTAATCTACAGTTCATAACCAACAGATCATAGTCAGAGTCCACATCTGTCCCTGGAAATGTCTTACAATTCAAAACCTGGTTCCTAAATCTCGGTCTTACCATTATATAATATATATGATACCTTCCACTGTCTCCAGGCCTCTTCCATGTATACAACCTTCTTTCATGATTCTTGAACCAAGTGTTAGCTATGATTAAGTTATCTTCTGTCAAAATTCTACCAGGCAGCTTCGTCTTTCATTCCTTACCCCAATCCCTATTCCCCTGCTTACTTTTTCTATTCTTCCTTTTCTTACTATCGAATTCCAGTTCCCCATAACTATTAAATTTTTGTCTCCCTTCACTATCTGTATATTGAGCAAGCAGTAAAGGAAACAAAAGAAATATTCGGAGTAGGTATTAAAATCCATGGAGAAGAAATATTAAATTTGAAATTATTAAAACTGTAAAACTGTTTAGTTGTGTTTCTCCTTCGATCACCAATGGTAATTATTTTTTTTAAAAATTGAAATGTTTACTATCTTGACTGATCTTTCCTTTTGGGAAGGTCATTCAATTAGAAAGAGCAACAGGTTGTAAGGCAAATTTCTGGGAATTCAGTTCAAGAAATATACCACTAGGTGTTTGGGGAAAAGGGAAGCAAAAAGAATGATCAGCTGTGGAAACAAATGCAATGAGCCAACATCATGATCAAAAATCCAATATTCAACAATCACAGCAATTTCTCACAGCAACAGGGATGCTGGGTGGTGGTAGGCTGGATGATGAGACTATTTTTCAATTCGCTATTTGAAATGCATGCGGACTTGTGAAATAAGGAGAAGCATACATCAAATTCTCAAAATCAAAAGGTTACAAAGTTCTATCCATATTCAAGAATTTTACTGAAGGTATTCTTTTGCACTAAATAAAAGGAAGTAATTAAGACACAATAAGAGATAGATGTAATTGGATAGATATAAAAAATGGTTACTCACCAAGCGGTGGCAGAAAACACACATAAAATAAGGTTATAATTAGGCAAGCTTTTGGAGCCATTGGCTCCTTCTTCAGGCAGAAGGCTTGATCAGGGAGGGAGGGGTAAAGGAAAAGGACTGGAGAGGTCTAAGAAAATGGGTAGATTCTGAGAAAGTTACCACGAATTGCAGATCAGGGGAGACTTACCGGAAGGAACGAGAAGGAAAGACTGATTGTTGGGACTACATTGAATAATGTCTAAAAATGTGAGAACTAATAGAAGGAAGACAGGGTAATATGCAATACAGAGATACTTCTAAAGAATCATGTACAAGTAAATAATAGTGAAAAGCTACATGTATCATATCTGACAGAGAGGGAGGGGGACAGCAAAAAATAGACAGAAAAGAAAATGAAAGATGTAGAAAACTAAACCAAGAGTGAAGAAAGGAGTAGTTACTATGTAGAATGGCTGAGACAGAAGAAATTAACACAAATTAAGGCAATGTGGGTGGTGAGAACCAAGGACATGTGGTAGTGCCAATTCCCACCTGTGAAATACCAAGAAACTGGCGTCTGGGGGAAGAATCCAGATGGCATCTGTTGTGAAACAGGTGCCGAGGTCATGATTGTCATGTTGCAGAGCGTGCGAGCACGCTCTGCAACAGGATATTGTATGCCTGGACCTGTACTCTGGGTGACTTTTCCAGAATGTACTATCCCTTTTCCTAGACCTGTCCAGTCCTTTTTCTTCACCCCTCTTCTTTCCCATATAAGTCTTCTGCCAGAAGAAGGAGCCACTGGCTCTGAAAGCTTGCCTAATTATAACCTCCTTTTACCTGTGTGTTCTGCTGGTGCTGATGAGTAGATTTTTTTATCTATCCAATTAGACAATAACAGATAGAGATACAGAGACATCTGTAAAGTATATCAACAATAAATTATGATTAGTGCTAAGCAACCCACACAGATAATTAAGGGAATTATTTTCAGGTGACATTATATACGCTGATGAGCCAAAACATTATGACCAACTGCTTAAATACCATGTTGATCTCAATTTGAAACACAACATAGTAGTAATTCTGTATGGCATGAATTCAACAGTCCTTGGTAGGTTCACAGAGGTAAGTGGCATCAGATGTCTACACACACATTGAGTGTACCCACTGATCTCTATTTCTGTTACTAATAAGACATTTCTAATTGTTTGCAATTGCATAATATCAGTCTTTTTAAGTTTGAGGGTTGAGTTTTTAGCCATTCAAAAATTCTCTTAGCTTCTATTGCTAAACAGAAACATATTGGGCCTTTATCAGTATACTTTTGTCATCAGCAAATCTCACAGTTTTCTTAAGAATTGTCTGGTGATTCAAGCAAACAATTTTTGCAGATCGAGCCCAGGAGTGGCCTAATCAATAAAGCACACAGGGTTCAATGTTTCCCCTAAAAATGACTTGACAAATTCACAAAACATGCTGATGAAGCCAGGAACCGAGTTTGTGAGGGTTTTTTTTTTTTTTTCCTGAGAAGCCTTTACAGTTCCAATAAATTCTTCTGGAAATTATCTGTGCAAGCAACTTCTTTAACAGAAACAATCAGATGTAGAACATGCCACACTTGTTGTAATAGTAGGAGAGACTGACAGCCCCATACTTTTAGAGTGGTTACTGAAGCTTTGCAGTAACATGTTTAGCAGAACACTTCATCCAGGGTTTGTGTTGCATCCCTCAAAGATTGGCACAAACTTTATACTTGTGTGAGGAGAATTGCAAGTGCTGCACCTGGTGTCACCCTCCACTGAGTAGTTGAGGTTTATTCCTAAGTGCTTCTGACGCTGTCAATAATCATTACATGATATTCTTTATCTAGATATCTCCTCGGAAAACCTAAATAACTGAGCCCTGAACTCTACTTAAAAATAATAACTGCAGAAGCATCGGAGACTGGAATGCATTTTGAAGCTGGTGAGCTGGGCAATGTAATAACTATAGTAATAGTGAAATCACCTTTTGGGACATACACACTTTCATTAATACATTAGAGTATCTGCTAGATATTATGTTTATTGAAAATCCATTATAATTGCCTTTGGGGACTTTAATATTAACATTGTGAATGATTACACATCAAATAAGCTATTTCTTAGTGTATTGCACAGCTTCAACACGTTACCTCTTATAAACAGAGGTAGAAATTATTGATACACATTCAGGGCTATCTGACGATAACACACATGCTTTACTGTTCAAACTATACCTGTATGCCAAAAGGGATGTAGGTCTACTTCTTGCTTATACATGAAATTTCTCTGCAGAAGGCTGTGCTAGTTTTGTAGATAATCTTTGAAATGAATCCTGGTTAGAAGTGCTTTCACAATCAGATACAAACAATGCTTACAATGTTTTCTCTTTAGCATTCATAATTTTCAAATGTGTTTTCTGAAGAAACTGATCCGAGTCCATTCATGTTGGAACACAAAATCTAGTACCTGGACGACACCTGACATTAATACTTCCTGTATAACTGTAAAAAGGCTCACCTCTTAAATGAAAAGCTTCACTTTATTTTTTATTTTTATTTACACATCAAGTTCTGTAGTACCAAATTGAGGAGCAAATCTCCAAGGTCATGGAGCATGTCAGTACATGGAATTACAACATAAAAGTAATTACAGATAAAAATAAACGTTTATGAACCTGAAAAAAAGTCAGTCCACAAGCTTAAGTAAAGGCAATCAACAGTACAACAAGAATCAGTTTAATTTTTCAAGGAACTCCTTGACAGAATAGAAGAAGTGACCTATGAGGAAACTCTTCAGTTTCGATTTGAAAGCCCGTGGATTACTGCTAAGATTTTTGAATTAGAGTGGTAGCTTATTGAAAACTGATGCAGCAGTATACTGCACACAATTCTGCACAAGAGTTAAGGAAGTCCGATCCAAATGCAGATTTGATTTCTGCCAAGTATTAACTGAGTGAAAGCTGCTTATTCTCTGGTAATAAGCTAATATTGCTAACAAAAAATGACAGTAAGGAATATATATATATTGAGAGGCCATTATCAAAATACCCAGACTCGTGAACAGGCATCGACAAGAGGTTCGTGAACTTACACCACTTATTGCCTGAACTGCCCATTTCTGAGCCAAAAATATTCTTTTAAAATGGGAAGAGTTACCCCAATAGTAAAAATGGCAGATCAATAGTTTATAGAATACGTAAAGTCATATACAGAACTATACTGAAAGGTAATACAGGAAATTGTCAAAAAGTAAAACAGGGAAGAGATATGAAGAGTAGGAAATTACGCTTGGCAAAAAAGATCTGCCAAATTACATAGACGATTACTTTATTAATGCTTTCCAATCACTAAGCTTAAATTTCACATATATCAAGATAAATTTAAAAATCTTACACTGGCTTACAACATGAAGTTAGTTACAAAAAGCCTCAAACACAGAATGTCAGCAGATGTAGGTGAAATACTAGTGATACTTATAATCCATACTGCTTCACATCACACACATTAAAAATGTTGAATATAGTGCCTTTATTCAAGAGTAGCTATAGGCTAAAGCTGAATATTAACAACCCATATCAACATTCTCAACATTCAATTACTTGAAGAGATTAATGATGTAACAAAGTACAAATGGCCATGAGCTACTGAGCAGTAATCAACATGGCTTTCAAACAGGAAGAAGTACAGAAACAGTAACACTGGATTACACAGATGAAATAACTGGAAACCTAAATAGCAACAATAGTATTGTAGAAGCTAATTTAGACATTTCTAAAACTTCTGATAGTGTCAGTCATGAAATTATTTGGGATAAATTGAAACTAATGGGGATAAATGGGGTATTAAACAATCGGTTTCAATCGTATTTGCAAAACAGATCACTGATTGTAGACTCACATCAGCTCATTTTAATCATAAAATCAGATTAGTATCTGATGCAAAGTAAGTCAAAATACGTGTACCACAGACTCCTTTCTGTTTCTTATTTATACATTGTGATTTTAAAAAATGTTTACAAACTGATACGGTACATCAGATACCACAAAGACCAGTAATCATATACGAACTGGAGGTCGCACACGCCAATAGAGGCCACTACGGTCACGTGTGGACTGACATGTTGCAGACTGTTTAATTGGGCTGTACATACTCCCGAACTGACTGGATGGTTGCACATTATTGTATTCCTGCATGAGAGCTGCTGGACATGCTGAATGACGTTCCAATGCCTATTTGCTGCAATTTCAGCATGTTGGAGCTCCTGCAAATTTCAGCAGACAAGTGAGGACACATCTGCAGGCAACCTTCCCCAGCTACTGGAATAGTCACAGTGGGCCTTTAGTAGGGCCACCGCGATGATCCAATATGTCCCCAGTCAAATTTTTCCAGTGGGGATATCTGAATGACCTTGTGTTTGCAACACCTGTTACATCATCAGAGGATATAGTGTGCAGGATCATTGTGGCAGCAGTATATCTTCAAGATAGATCAAGTATCTTTGAGAGGATGTACCATTCAATGCAGCACTGATGTCAAGTATGTCTTTAAGCATCTGGACAATACACTGAGTGGGAGTCCATGTGTAGCATTTTTTGAATCAGTCTGTAGAGACACTAAATGACATCTAGAGTTCAGAAATCATACCTAAGATCATGTTGTTTCAGGATGTACTAGTTTAATAGCGAGTGATGTTAAGGAATCTCTCTCACCAACAACATATCAAGTCCTAAAGTCCTTACATTGGTAGCTCCCTGCCAATAGGCTGACATTTAAGTGAATAAAGCAAACTACATTAAATTTGTAGAAAGAATCAAAACCACGATCTCCAACTGGTGCTGGACAAAAAAGATATAGAGAGGATACAACACATGAAACTTTTTGGAATGTATGCTGATCAAGATAAGTTGGCAAGACCATGTAACAAAACTCTCCCAGACATTAAATTTTGTATTGTCTGCTCGGAGAACCATTTCTTAAGTATACTTATCAGGAGCTGCTACAATGTCTTATCTTTAGTTATTTCCAGTGCCTTGTAGCTTATGAAATAGTTTTTTGGCATAAAACTAATGCACAATTAATGTAATTTTTACACTACAGAAAAGGGCTATTCAAATCTTTTAGCACAGTTCTACATGGGCTCTCTGTAAGCCATTATTAAAAATTCATGTGTGGTTTACCCTCCCTTTACATAAACCAATGTGTGTTAATGACAAGCTAATCTTGGAGACCTGCAAACTGACAGCAATTATCAAGGTTATAACACACACTTGTGGGTCCCTCCATACAGAGCAAGAAAAAACTCATACTCAAACATATGAGCCACTTTGGTGTCATTCTTTACAATGTATTGCTAACATACATAACGAGGTTGGAGAATAGAATGGCTTTTATAGCAGAATTAAAATAATTTCTTGTTGTGAAGTGTTTCTAGAGAGTAAACAAATATTTATTTATTTATTCATCCATAGACTATTTAGTACAATAGATTGGACATGTCAGAAACATAAGAGAACCAATATATACATATAAAACACATAATAGGATAGGATAAGTTGAGGCTAGAGCAGGAAGTCAGTCAAGGGCTAATCAAAGGAACCATTTAACTTTAGTGACAAGAGGACGTAATGGAAAATGCAAGTCAGGATGGTCGGGCAGGAAATAAACCCCAGTCGTCTTGAACGCAAGACCAGTACATTACGACCACAGTAGCTACATCGCTTGGAACTTGATTGGAAGGGGAAGAGCAAAATACAAGGTGCATCCAGAAAGTAAGTTCTGATCACGTCCAGAGATGGCACGAGTTGTCAGATGGGAATGTGCATACACAAGAGAAGAGAGCAGGTATGGAGGAATAATGCACTTCAGTTTCAGTTTCAGTTTTGTGATAACAATGGTTACTACACACTGCTAGGATAAAATGGCTGCTCTGAAGTTGTCTCCTGCCAACAGTGAGGTACATGCAGTTATATTATTTTTGCATGCTCAGAAGCAATCTACAGCAGAGATACATAGCCAATTCGCCACATGTGTGGACTCGACATTATGAGCACCAGTAAGGTCAAATGATGGTGCGGAAATTTGCTGAAGGATGAATCAACATTCACGACAAAGTCCGTAGCGGCTGACCATCCCTGGTGACACCAGAACTGATAGTACCCATGCGGCATGCAATTTTGCAGAACTGGTATTTCACAATTTCAGAACACTCTTCTCAATCCACTCCCACATGTCTCACTCATCGGTGCACGAAACTGTCTCCTGGTGGCTTGATTTTCGTAAACTGTGTGCAAGCTGGGTGCCAAGGCAACTGACAAAAGAACACAAAATCAAATGTCTGGCTGCTGCATTGACATTCCTACAGCAGTATCCAGAGAAAAGTTATGAATTTCTCATTGGGGATGAAACACAGGTGTCACATGCCACACCAGACGTAAAACAACAATCCGTGCACTGGTGGCATAATAGCTCACCCGTTAAGACCAAAGTCAAACAGACAAAGAAAGTCCTTTGTCAAAAAAATCCATGTGCACTGCCTTCTGGGATCGACATGGTGTCCTCCTCCGTAAATTTTTACTCCAAGGAGAGACCTTAAATGCTGATCGGTATTGTCAGACATTGCAAAATCTGAGGATGGGGATCCAGAACAAAACACATGGGATTTGACTACAATCAATACACTTGTGCATGACAATGCAAGATCGCATACAGTTAACATCACACGAAATGTACTGAATCAGTTTAGATGGGTGATCTTCGACCATTCACCCTACAGCCCTGACCTAGCTCCAAGTGACTTTCATCTCTTTCATGTCATAAAGTGTTTTCTGACAGGAAAAAGTTATGACAATGCTGGGCTCCACACTGAAGTGACTTCGTGGCTTCAGACTTTGGTGTCAGACTTCTACGACATGAGTATACAACTGGTGGTGCACCATTGTGGTAAGTGCAACAGTGATGGTGAGAGTAGTCAATGAATCTATGTAGTTGTTCCAATAAATGTCTTACCTAATGATTTATTTGTTTTCTTTGTTGGTGATCAAAATTTACTTTCTGGATGCACCTCATACATCATTTACATTGTGACTGCACCTGTGCCTGCAAGGAAATCAATGAATAAGAAATTTTGAAAATAAAAACACAACTAAAGAAATGAGAACACATGAACAAATTACATAACACTGCAGAAAAGTACAAAATGCACATTAAATTAATAAATGATGTAGGTAAATCATGAAACTTTTTATTTAAAACACTGCTCAAATAATAAAACACACAAACAGATTATGTTGTTGTTGTGGTCTTCAGTCCAGAATCTGGTTTGATGCAGCTCTCCATGCTACCCTATCCTGTGCACACTTCTTCATCTCCAAGTACCTACTGCAAGCTACATCCTTCTGAATCTGCTTACTGTATTCACCTCTTGGTCTCCCTCTACGATTTTGCCCCTCCACATTGCCCTCCAATACTAAATTGGTGATCCCTTGATGCCTCAGAACTTGGCCTACCAACTGATACCTTCTTCTAATCAAGATGTGCCACAAATTCCTCTTCTCCCCAATTCTTTGCAGTACCTCCTCATTAGTTACCTGATCTATCCATCTAATCTTCGGCATCTTTCTGTAGCACCACATTTCGAAAGTATCTATTCTCTTCTTCCTGCTTAAAGGTGTAATGTACATAAACACAAAAACCTGCCAACACTATCATAATCACAATGAGGCTAGCACCAGATCCCTTCCCAACAGAGATGTATTACACTGCATCTGAAACAAAAAAGCAACAGAAGAAACAATCTTTGCAAAGAAAAGACACAGTACAGATGGTACATCCATTAACACAATCAAAAGAACCCAACAATGAATGAGGCCCTATTAACCCTATAAGCTAAAATATTCATTTACATTGTAGAAACACTTCTACATCCATACTCTGCAAACCACCATGAGGTATGTATCATGGCATTTCTCAACAAGTATGTTGCCCATGATTATAAAGAACGGCACTAACATGGCACAGATACTTTTCAGGATAGGTCATTCTAATTTGTTCTATATGGAGGGACTCATAGTTATGAGTATTATAACTGTGATAACAAGAGTTGGTTAGCAGCTTACCATATCTAGCTCTTGTCATCAACACAATATTTGTATATGTACAAGAAGGGTACAGTAAGCAAACACAACTTTTTAAATAGGGGCTTGCAGTGAGCCCTAGCCAAGCTCTGTGACAAGATACAAATACCCCTTGTTATCAGATGTACCATTTACGCTGTGTTTATCTTTGCACAAGAATGTTTCTGCTGTTGGTTTCCTGCTTTATCTGTTCCAGATCCATTGCAATATACCTCTTCAGAGAAGGGATTGGTTGCAAGGTTAGTTGTGATGGATATAGTGTTGCCAGGTATTCAAATGTTACACTTTTCAGCAGTGTTACAAGAGAAGGGATTGGTTGCAAGGTTCGTTGTGAGGGATATAGGGTTGTCAGGTATCAAAATGTTACACTTTTCAGCAGTGTTACATAAAATGTTCATCTGTTTTCAATGTTTCAAAAGTGCATCCTATCAAAATTTCATGTTTTAGTAATATTATTGATTTCATATGGTTTGCTTTCCAACCTTGTACTGAGCCAAGTGGCTAAGCCAGTGTTAACCCATCAGTCTCCCAATCAGAAGGAACAGGGTTCATACACTCTCCCGCCATCCTGACTTAGGTTTTCTTATGCTGCTAAGGTAAATCTAAGAATAGTTGATACAACCAAGATAACTTCCTACCCTATCCTTACCTGATCCTACCCTACATTGTATGTATTTCATACATGTTTATATTATTTCTAACATATCCAATACTGAAAACTTCCTGGAAGATTAAAACTGTGTGCCTGACCGAGACTCGAACTCGGGACCTTTGCCTTTCGCGGGCAAGTGCTCTACCATCTGAGCTACAGTAGCACGACTCACGCCCGGTCCCACAGCTTCACTTCTGCCAGTATCTCGTCTCCTACCTTCCAAACTTTACAGAAGCTCTCCTGCGAACCTTGCAGAACTAGCACTTCTAAAAAGAAAGGGCACTGCGGAGACATGGCTTAGCCACAGCCTGGGCTCTGCAGCGGAGTGTGCACTGATATATCAGCGCACACTCCGCTGCAGAGTGAAAATCTCATTCTGGAAACATCCCCCAGGCTGTGGCTAAGCCATGTCTCCGCAGTATCCTTTCTTTCATGAGTGCTAGTACTGCAAGGTTCGCAGGAGAGCTTCTGTAAAGTTTGGAAGGTAGGAGACGAAATACTGGCAGAAGTAAAGCTGTGGGACAGGGTGAGAGTCGTGCTTCGGTAGCTCAGATGGTAGAGCACTTGCCTGCGAAAGGCAAAGGTCCCGAGTTCGAGTCTCGGTCAGGCACACAGTTTTAATCTGCCAGGAAGTTTCATATCAGCACACACTCTGCTGCAGATTGAAAATCTCATTCATATCCAATACTGTTGTGCTGAATGGTCTAAGGTAGTTATCACTAAACTAGGGCTTGTGCGCAAGATGTAGTTCACGATGTCAATTCGTCTGGCCACACTGGCAGTACATGAGGTGATGTGATAAAATTTAAGTTTAAATAGTATTTTTAGAAACTAGATCTTTATGTGTGTGGAGACCTCCAAGTTCCTACGTGCCTTACACTTCTTATGTTCGATTTTAAATTATTGTACCTAGATTTTCTTGTTTGTTGTAACATCTGCTTATTTTTCACCCTCCCAAGACTTTAACTATGTTTATAATTCAATGTATTTTTCATTTTTAGGAATGAATCCGTCACTGGTGTGAGTTACAAAATAGTGCACAAAATAACAGAATGGGAAAAACCATTTGCTGATGGCAACCTTATCAAAGAGCATGTGGTGGAAACACCAGAGATATGTGTTCTCAGAAAGCCTTACAGCAAGTTCAGCTGTGCACAGAACAGAATAACTGGAGAGAAAATAATGCTACAGCTACACGAGAACACTAGGAACTTCTTGTGGTATTCTCTTGCGCTAGTCTACTGATCACTCGAGTATTTCACAACAAGTCGTGTTCATTTGTGGTATCGATTTAGACTTTCAGATAACAGATGAGTTTGTATCTGTCTGAAGCATGCATGAAACTGGGCAAGAAATTTTCATGGAGGCACAAAAATTTTGCTTCAACAGAATGACCTTTGAGGTGTTAAAGCTGTTGGAGTAAAAAATGTGGGTGGTGTGAGGAAGGGTCTGGTGGGGTAGCTGAGGACTCATTTGGAAGATTTGTAAATTCCACTTGCTCTGTTCAAACACTGCATCATGCATCAGAACACGCTCTGTGGGAAAGACTTAGATATGTCTTGTGTACTGAAATCAGTTTTTCTGGTGTGTACTTTGTTTGTAAATATGCGTTTCATCACTGTCACCTCCAGGCTTTTATTGAAGAAATTAATTCTGAATTCTGCAATTTATCACCCAGCAGTGAGGTAGTTCAGCTGCGGTAAACTCTTGTTTCATTTTACAAGCCGCACCCCCCCCCCCCCCAAAAAAAAACATAGATATTGTTCTCACTAAAAAAAGACGGGGCTGATCCACAGCTCTTATATCCTACCTGGCTGTCGAAGTTGCAATTTTTGGCTGACATCACATGCCACATGAATAAAATGAAATGAACTTGGAAACTTTCGATAGGGATAATTTCATCTGTAACCTTTACAGCATCATTAAAGGATTGTTTGAAGGAGAAAACTTTCTCATTTTCAATGTTTCAAATAATTCTGAGGATGTCAACCTTGATTTTTCCAAAAAATTACTCGTGGCTTGAAGAAGTGGAGAGAAGTTCAGATCTTAACAGAAGTGTGTGACATTCTTCTGTTCAAGAATCTGTCTGATTGTAATCTTAAATGTTTGGCAGTTAAACTACAGTTGGTGCTCACTGATTTGCAAACAAATGGCTTGTTGAAAGAAAACTTTTTAAATTCAACTGTTTCTTACTAGATGTTGAGTTTGCCAAACTGAAGAATTTGATACTGGTCACTGGTAAGGCAACAGAATTTGGAACAACTTATGTCTGTGAACAAACATTTTCAAAAATGAAGTATATGAAGTCAGAACATTGACCGAGATCAACTGATGAAAGCAATTCCTTTATTAAATATTAGATGCAGCAATATCAAAACAATCATTGATGAAATATTGAAAGCCACCCTTCAGTGTCACTTATCTCACTAACGTTTTTTACTGTTTAGTTTTATAGATTTACATGTTTGCACACTAGGTCTGATGTGACTATCTTTTTGCTAATGTTGCCTTCTATTACAACTTTTTAATAAATCAATATGTTGACTGTCCCTGTTTTTTGTGCATTGTGCGCCATTCAGCCATGAATAATACAGAGCTCTTAACTTAGTTTTTCCATCTTTTTCCCCCCAGGGCTTTCATTCTGGTTTGCAAGCATTGTACAGAATGATGATGCAAACCACACTCCTCATTTTGTCAGTTACCAGGGCCACTGTGAAAAACTTTTGTGACCTCTGGCCCAAGGACATACAAATAGTTTGAATTCACTCCCAGGGTGTTCTGTACTACCATGTCTTTCCCCTGGCAGAAGAAACTTCGCAGTCTTTTTAACACACTGGCTACTATTAGCCTTGGCTAGAGAGAGAGAGAGAGAGAGAGAGAGAGAGAGAGAGAGAGAGAGAGAGAGAGAGAGAGAGAGAGAGAGACTATAAGTTTAAACATATCAAAGGCAAAGAGGTTGGAATTTGAAATCTTATGTCTAAATGAAGTGACTAATATAGATACATAGGCTTTTGTGGCCACAATCAATTTCAATACTTCTGTGGAGTGTGACTACATCACCTGATAAAACAACTGCCATTTTAGCAGCTACTATAGGCAGCCATCATCAAGATGAGTACTTATGATTAGTGGTTACTGCACGGTCATCCTGGCATATACTGGGTCATTCCATGGTTATGGATAAAACCATTTGCTCTGCGGTATTAACGTAAAAAAAAATTAAAAAAAGAAAAAAAAAACCTACTGTATACAGCAGATGCTTCACAATGTGAGCTTTGCAAATAAACAAAGAAACAGGAAGGGTTGAAGACTTTTAAAAAAAGTTTCACCTTACACGAAATGACACTGCTATCTTTTGAGTGAGTGACAGATGAAACAGGAAAGGTTGTCAAATGCTTATTGCCGGATAGATCTGATACTAATTTTCATTTGGTTGCATGTGAAGCAGACTGCCTGCAGTAGTGCTGCTTACATAGTGGCCAGTGGTGCCTGGGATCTGCAACAGCAGAAGAAACATCAGAAGTTTTAATACACATCAAAAACTATGTCGTTGGGGGGGGGGAGTGACTAATCTTGGGGTATGTATAGTCCATGACTTGGTGTCTATTCTTGGGCAGGTGAACACTGCTCAAATAACATTACATCTTCTGACCTTCTGACTACCCCAAGAACCGACTGCAGCTCCTTTTTTATTCCATCACAGGCATATCCTACCCAATCACAGACAAAGCCATGTAGGAATCAGTCATCATATACTATAGTAGAATAACTTCTGCATGCCATTTTATATGGGCATAATCATCATCAAGCTGTCCACTTGAATGAACAAGCACTGCCAAACAGGCCAAAAATAGGGTTAACCACCTAGTAGCTGAACATTCTGTGAATCACAGCATTCTCAATTTTTGTGATTGTTTCGAACTCCATGCAAACCCCATCCTGCCTCCCACTAGCAGATTCTCTTAGTTACACAGGTGGGAATTATCCTTGCAAGTCATTCTTAGATCAAATAATACTCCGAGCCCCGATTTCCACTAACCTTTGTCTCACTCCCAAATCCTCTCCTGCTCCATGATCCTAATGTCAGTTATGCAGCACTCACACACTCCTCTCCACAGTCTATCTTTTTTATGTTTTTTTACCAATCAGGTCCTCCACATCATTGTGCCCTGCACAGAACTCCACGTGCCTGCCTATCTCATGCACCTGTTGCCCCTTCCTCCCGGCTGTCAGCCACCCTTGTCTAAGCCTCATGTTCCCATTTCCTTTCTCCCATTGCCCACTCCACATGACAGAACTACTCAGCCCATTGCTGTATCAAACCAAAAACTCATGAATTGGAGGGGAACATTTTAACAAGTAATCAGAAATGTTCTGTCAGAATACCCCCAGAAAATCTGATATGAATGCACCTCTTACCAGTTACTACAATGGTTGCTAATAATAAATCTCAGTTGAAATTCTAGCAATGCTATGAATTATAATATCAGATTTTCACCCTCTCTGCAAATTAATGACTGGGAAGTGAATTTAGCTCCTGGCGACATGTAACATTTATTATATTCAGTTGTGCGTAGAGCACGTTTATTTTTAACTTGCAAGGATTTACGATTTTCATCGATATATACATATTGTGAATGTTACATCACAATGTTTAAATGAGAGTACTTTTGGTACCCATCACATGATAGCTTTACATTCTTATAGTCAACATTATGTGTATGTGTGTGTTTGAGGGGAGGGGACTCGGAGGGATACCAAATAACTGAACCTATGTACAGACCCCCCCCCCCCCCCCCCCCGCCGTGAATCATGGACCTTGCCGTTGGTGGGGAGGCTTGTGTGCCTCAGCGATACAGATGGCCGTACCGTAGGTGCAACCACAATGGAGGGGTATCTGTTGAGAGGCCAGACAAACGTGTGATTCCTGAAGAGGGGCAGCAGCCTTTTCAGTAGTTGCAGGGGCAACAGTCTGGATGATTGACTGATCTGGCCTTGTAACATTAACCAAAACGGCCATGCTGTGCTGGTACTGCAAACGGCTGAAAGCAAGGGGAAACTACAACCGTAATTTTTCACGAGGGCATGCAGCTTTACTGTATGATTAAATGATGATGGCATCCTCTTGGGTAAAATATTCCAGAGGTAAAATAGTCCCCCATTCGGATCTCCGGGTGGGGACTACTCAAGAGGACGTCATTATCAGGAGAAAGAAAACTGGCGTTCTACGGATCGGAGCATGGAATGTCAGATCCCTTAATCGGGCAGGTAGGTTAGAAAATTTAAAAAGGGAAATGGATAGGTTAAAGATAGATATAGTGGGAATTAGTGAAGTTCGGTGGCAGGAGGAACAAGACTTCTGGTCAGGTGAATACAGGGTTATAAATACAAAATCAAATAGGGGTAATGCAGGACTAGGTTTAATAATGAATAAAACAATAGGAGTGCGGTTAAGCTACTACAAACAGTATAGTGAACGCATTATTGTGGCCAAGATAGATACAAAGCCCACGCCTACTACAGTAGTACAAGTTTATATACCAACTAGCTCTGCAGATGATGAAGAAATTGAGGAAATGTATGATGAGATAAAAGAAATTATGGAGGTAGTGAAGGGAAACGAAAATTTAATAGTCATGGGTGACTGGAAATCGTCAGTAGGAAAAGGGAGAGAAAGAAACATAGTAGGTGAATATGGATTGGGGGGAAGAAATGAAAGAGGAAGCCGACTGGCAGAATTTTGCACAGAGCATAACTTAATCATAGCTAATAGTTGGTTCAAGAATCATAAAAGAAGGTTGTATACATGGAAGAATCCTGGAGATACTAAAAGGTATCAAATAGATTATATAATGGTAAGACAGAGATTTAGGAATCAGGTTTTAAATTGTAAGACATTTCCAGAGGCAGATGTGGACTCTGACCACAATCTAATGGTTATGAACTGTAGATTAAAACTGAAGAAACTACAAAAAGGTGCTAATTTAAGGAGATGGGACCTGGATAAACGGAAAGAACCAGAGGTTGTAGAGTGTTTCAGGGGGAGCATAAGGGAACAATTGACAGGAATGGAGGAAAGAAATACAGTAGAAGAAGAATGGGTAGCTTTGAGGGATGAAGTAGTGAACGCAGCAGAGGATCAAGTAGGTAAAAAGACGAGGGCTAGTAGGAATCCTTGGGTAACTGAAGAAATATTGAATTTAATTGATGAAAGGAGAAAATGTAAAATCGCAGTAAATGAAGCAGGCAAAAAGGAATACAAACGTCTCAAAAATGAGATCGACAGGGAGTGCAAAATGGCTAAGCAGGGATGGCTAGAGGACAAATGTAAGGATGTAGAGACTTATCTCACTAGGAGTAAGATAGATACTGCCTACAGGAAAATTAGAGAGACCTTTGGAGAAAAGAGAGCCACTTGTATGAATATCAAGAGCTCAGATGGAAACCTAGTTCTAATCAAAGAAAGGAAAGCAGAAAGGTGGAAGGAGTATATAGAGGGTCTATACAAGGCCGAAGTACTTGAGAACAATATAATGGAAATGGAAGAGGACGTAGATGAGGATAAAATGGGAGATGCGATACTGCGGGAAGAGTTTGACAGAGCACTGAAAGACCTGAGTCGAAACAAGGCCCCGGGAGTAGACAACATTCCATTAGAACTACTGACAGCCTTGGGAGAGCCAGTCATGACAAAACTCTACCATCTGGTGAGCAAGATGTATGAGACAGGCGAAAAACCCTCAGACTTCAAGAAGAATATAATAATTCCAACCCCAAAGAAAGCAGGTGTTGACAGATGTGAAAATTACCGGACTATCAGTTTAATAAGTCACAGCTGCAAAATACTAACACAAATTATTTACAGACGAATGGAAAAACTGGTAGAAGCGGCACTTGGGGAAGATCAGTTTGGATTCCGCAGAAATGTTGGAACACGTGAGGCAATACTAACCTTACGACTTATCTTAGAAGAAAGATTAAGAAAAGGGAAACCTACGTTCTAGCATTTGTAGACTTAGAGAAAGCTTTTGACAATGTTAACTGGAATACTCTCTTTCAAATTCTAAAGGTGGCAGGGGTAAAATACAGGGAGCGTAAGGCTATTTACAATTTGTACAGAAACCAGATGGCACTTATAAGAGTCGAGGGGCATGAAAGGGAAGCAGTGGATGGGAAGGGTTGTAGCCTCTCCCCGGTGTTATTCAATCTGTATATTGAGCAAGCAGCGAAGGAAACAAAAGAAAAATTCAGAGTAGGTATTAAAATCCATGGAAAAGAAATACAAACTTTGAGGTTCGCCGATGACATCATAATTCTGTCAGAGACAGCAAAGGACTTGGAAGAGCAGTTGAACGGAATGGATAGTGTCTTGAAAGGAGGATATAAGATAAATATCAACAAAAGCAAAACAAGGATAATGGAATGTAGTCGAATTAAGTCGGGTGATGCTGAGAGAATTAGATTAGGAAATGAGACACTTAAAGTAGTAAAGTAGTTTTGCTATTTAAGGAGTAAAATAAATGATGATGGTCGAAGTAGAGAGGATATAAAATGTAGACTGGCAATGGCAAGGAAAGTGTTTCTGAAGAAGATAAATTTGTTAACATCGAGTATAGATTTAAGTGTCAGGAAGTCGTTTCTGAAAGTATTTGTATGAAGTGTAGCCATGTATGGAAGTGAAACATGGATGAGAAATAGTTTGGACAAGAAGAGAATAGAAGCTTTCGAAATGTGGTGCTACAGAAGAATGCTGAAGATTAGATGGGTAGATCACATAACTAATGAGGAGGTATTGAAAAGAATTGGGGAGAAGAGAAGTTTGTGGCACAACTTGACAAAAAGAAGGGACCGGTTGGTAGGACATGTTTTGAGGCATCAAGGGATCACCAATTTAGTACTGGAGGGCAGTGTGGAGGGTAAAAATCGTAGAGGGAGACCAAGAGATGAATACACTAAGCAGATTCAGAAGGATGTAGGTTGCAGTAAGTACTGGGAGATGAAGAAGCTTGCACAGGATAGAGTAGCATGGAGAGCTGCATCAAACCAGTCTCAGGACTGAAGACCACAAAACAACATGTACAGGCACAAATAAAATCAAGTTTCATATTGGAGGGCACTCTACGTAACAGTAATGAGAAGGCTGGCATTTCATTAATGAGTTGTCCGCCAATATGTCACCCTCTTAAAATTGTTATGAATGATGTAGCTATTCATAGGTATATCCCCTCTTGTAAGAATTGACACAACAATCAGGATATGCAGATCACTGCTTGTCTTCAAACATAGGAAACTAACATTTGTATGTGTCTTTCAGCATAATACCATTGCAATAAACATTTCTAATATCTGAGTACATGTTCTTACTGACACACAATACAGCAATCGAACAACTCTTTTAGTTTCTTAAAAGAAGGATCTTTGGGAATCACTACCTCTATACAATGGAGATAGACCAAAAAATAAGGAAGATTAGTATAAAACCACCCATCGTTACAGAAAGAAGCCATTAGAGACGGAGCACAAGTGCTGACTGTGAAATTGGCTATGCTCTTTCAAAGGCACCAACCCCACATTTGCCTGGAGCAATTTGGCCTGTAAAACAGTTTTTACACAACCTTCAAGTTCTGCTTGTCTGCCTGAAGAACCCCTGCAGAACTAATTGAAGGAACTGAACAAGAATTTGAAGGAAAGATGTACTATGTGGATAGTTTACTTACACCTGATGAATACTGAAATAAGATTTATTCCTCCACAATTCTGAAACCATCACATAAAATTTGGGTGTTGTATAAGAAAAATTAATTTTCCAGGAACGCTGATGTCACCTTCTCATTACCGGAAACTGGAGGCAAAGCTGGTTCCTAAATCTTGTTGAACAAACAGCTTATTCAAGTGAGAAAGGCGTAAGCTTATTATAAATTCTATCTCACAGCAAGTATAGTGTTGTACGAACGTAACTGCAGGGAGTAATTTTCGAAGGTTGCGGAAGGCAGGCATTTTTATGGAAGCATAAATTCGACTAAAAATACTGTCATCCAACAGTGATACTACGTTGTCACCCTTTCCAACAAAAGTTATCACCAACTTCCGTGGTTCATTAACTCGTACTTCGGTTTTGACGTTTCGTAATCAAATATTTTGAAAAAACTCTTAATTGGGCAAACAGGTAACCACCGTAAAAGATAACATAAGAGCAATTACATGTAGTGTTCGCAAACGCATATTTCGACGTAAGCTACGGTATCTCAACAATTACAAATATAACTTGGGCAGCATGCAATACATTTAATCGAAAAATAGCAATCCTGTAGTTATAGTCTCAGACGCCATACTTACTTCACTACTCTTCCATATTTTTCAAATATTTTATGCAAATCATTGTTTGTCAACGAAAACGGCAAATTAGATATATAAACAGTGCTTTTACTTGGCGCCAGACCGCCACTCATTTTGTCAAAGATTTTTGCTACACACAAGCGATGGGAATCGGGGAAAGGGATCACCTATTAAACCATATTCTGAAAGAGCATAGATCAAACAACCTCCGATATAACTGGTAAAATTCATGTACCAGTTGTTACAGCATTCCACAGGCACATGTTTTGTACGGCAATTCAGAGCTACGAAAGTCATTGACATTTGGATGAAGTCCAATAGGACGAACAAGATCAGATTAGATTACTTATTTATATTATTTGCGCACGGTCAATAGCTACATATTAGTTAGGCCAAACACGATCTGTTCATATTTGTTATAAAAAAGCTTAAGGAAGGTCCAAAGATTTAATTTACGAAAGAAAATAAGTATTAGTACCTTCACTTGCAGATTGGAAATGGCTGCCGCGGTGAGAGGGTTTCTCCGCACAGGAGGTAAAATGCAAAGGATTTTGCAGTTTCAGTCTCACTTTAATTAAGTATGTTGTTAAATTATAACGTAATTAAGTATGAGTAATATTCGTGGTATGACTGTTGTAATTTAATTGCTCCAAAAATTTTTTAGCGTGAAGGGCAAGGCGAAGGTGGCGGTTGTATTATTAAAGAAATTGATTTAGATTTGTTTGACAAGCATTTAAATAACACAGGAATTTGGTAAAGCAGTCTACACGTTTAGAAGGAAGGCTGGGGGCGTGGCGGCTCATGTCCTGTGTGTTAAATGGGCTTAAAGGGCATACAAGTCTATGCCCTGTAAGTGTTGTATTGTGCGATATTGAACAAGTTACGTGGTAGAACAGTAAATGACGGAAGATATATAAATAAGAATTATTTTCATTGATGAAGATGAACGATGAATTTGAGTGCTCAGCATATTTATAGATTTTATTCTGCAAGGACTAATTCATTTGTTCCATAAGGAAGATAGGAATCTATGAAAGTGTGTGGAAGGCATGCAAAAACTAACAGCGATAATCAAACACTGTATCAGATGCAGATATTTGCTCTGTTCTCAGGGTATGCATCTGTTATACGAAGCTTCTGTTTACATATAATGACAGTGGTAAGTAATCTAGCTGGAAAATCGACAACTGTATACAAAAGAAACTTCATTCTGTGTGGTTCACAGTTGAACAGAATTATTGCAACAGCAATATAGTGTTTTTGTTAATATTACCAGCTTCTTAATGTGAAACCTACAAAAAAAATCATTGAACTCAAAGATATGAACAGTCATTCCTTTCCCTTCTTGTTCAAATCATTTATGTGACAAAAGATCAGAACTTTTTTCCCCTGTTTTTACTGCTTTATATGGCACTTGTGATGAACAAACAACTGGACAGTGTGCTTATCACTGTGTGTCAGTGGTACACCAATTCATCCAAGAACCATCTCACCAAGATGTAGGAAATTTCATGGTAATCCAGTGCAAATAAATATCTCAAAATATAACACACACAGAATACTAACATGTTGTGTGTAAATCACTATATCATGTTAAATAGAGTATTACAGGAAACTATGCAAAATGGTCCAGATTGTATGTCTGACATGAAGCAGGGTGCCATCAGGAAAGACATATGTATTAATTACATGTGACATATCACAAGGTCCCACGTTAGGGCCTTTTTTCTTGTGTACCCCAATGATTGCTCATCTGTAACATTATCAGATGCCAAGTTTATTTTCTTTGCAGATGATGCAAACATTGCAGTAAACAGTACATAAAATGTAGTCTTAGAACATTTGTTTGATCAAATTTTCATGGACATTAGTAAATGGTTCCTAACCAATTCTTTGTCACTAAACTTTTAAAAAACACATTACTTGCAGTTCAGAACTTGTAAGACGTTTCCCACTACTTTATGCCTAAAATATGATAACAAACAATCAGAAGAAGTGAACAGTGTTAAATTCTTGGGGATTAGAGCTTAATAATAAATTAAACTGGGAGGAGCACACCAAACAAATTCTGAAGTGCCTAAACAAATCTCTATTTGCAATGTGAATGGTGTCTGATACAGTATATAAAAATGAAAGAAATTGCCATGCTATGCGTACTCCATTCCATAATTTCATATGGGATTCCTTTTTGAGGTAATCTGTCAAGCCAGGTTTAAGTTTTGCATATCCAAAAACATGTAATAAGAATTAGATGTAGTGTAAACTCAAAACACCCTGTTAGTGAACTATTGGTGTTATCCACTGCTTCCCAATATATTCTTCCTCTATGAAATTTGTCATTAAAATGTGTATCTTTTTCAAACCAACAATTCAGTTTATGGAACCAGTACTTAAAAGACAGAAAGAATAATAATATTCAGACATTTAAAGTCACTTACTTTGTCTCAGAAAGTTGCCCATTATTCAGAAACACACGTTTCAGTAGCCATAGAAAATTTAACTCTCAATAAAGACCAGTTCAAGAGGAGACTAAGGGATGTAATGGTGGCCAACACTTTCAATTCCATAAATGAATTTCTTAGTGGGCCAAGTGTGTGAGGTTGAAGACGAAATAAACAGTACTGTCGGATCGTATCTGACCTACTCCCTTTTGTAGACATAACGTGTAACCATTTGCATTTAATGGTCATCAAATCCAAATCAAAGCACCTACACAAAATGAAACACAAGTCCTATTTTTTTTTGACAAAACAATCCCCCCCCCTCATAACACATAGGCACTTGTCATGTGAAGGGCTCTGGAAATACGTGGATTGGGCATTCTTTTTTCTATCTCCAATTTGGACAAACTCAGAGCAAGATTTTTTAGGAACATGGACCATGCATGTACTGGGAGTGAATCTTGGTGTTTATTACATTGTAATAAAATGAAACTGTTCATAGCTGCAATATCTAACATTTCACAGAAGTATCTCGTGGCCACCTTTGGGTTTTCCATTTGGTAATATTGTGTTTGCAGAGTTTTTCCAACAACCTCTTGCTTGCTTGATTCATAACTTACTGTTCCACTTTGGTGCATTATTGACATTAGGATATTTTAGGGGTGAAGGTAATCATCATTTCGTTGTCTTGAGCGATAAACTTTACAGTTCCAGCTGAGGCCATTGACAACTTGGATAACACTATCTCACGGTTATTTTTACGTAGTGTACCAACTATTGTTTCTCTCAGACAATTTCTGTGCCAACCCATTTGAAGTGAATCAGTTGTCACATTTAGATCGCTCCCTGTCGCTGAGTCAGTAAGTCTGAGAACATAATGAGCTGGTATGGATAAATCGTCCTTCTTGTTTGTTTGTTCTTTGTTGATATATGGGATGTCTGAAATAAAATAGAATGTTCTGGTATCACACAATGAAACTGTCAGGTTTTGAGGTGAAACATTCTGGAGAGATACTGTGACAGGTTATAATACTGCAAACAATGACATACAAAAGCATTTCTGAAACAGCAAGTTTATTATTAGCATGTTTGTTACAAACATCAGCATACAGCCATATCTCCGTTTCTCTTAGTAGTTCTGTATCCTATTGTGCACTCACATATTTGGTACATACGAGCTCAATCTCTTGTCATATTCATGATTGTCCTTCCCCCCTCACGTCTTGTACATCCACCACATAACCCATCCCAGCTACAACCTATGCTTGCCGTACTTGGGCTGGGGGCGGGGGGGGGGGGGGGGGGGTAGAGAGAGAGAGAGAGAGAGAGAGAGAGAGAGAGAGAGAGAGAGAGAGAGTGATAGTGATAGAGGGAAGAGGAGGGGGGGTGGGGGTTGTAACTTGAAAACTTCATAATAGTCATTTTCTGCATGCTTGTCTGCTGCTCAGCCTATCTTGTATGTAACAAGTAGTGTTCTTTGCTCATACATGTAATTATAGTCTATCTTGAATTTTCCATCAGTTTGTTTTATAATGTTATATATATTGTTTCATTGTCGTAGCTCCAAGATTGAATTGTGTCAGAACAAACTACACATCAACAAGGCCCAATCTCAAATTGACTTCATCCACTAAAGTCATTTGCCAGGGATTTACTGGAAAACAAGGAACATTCCATAGCCAGCAAGCTATTGATTATGGGACAAACCTTGTTGGAGGTGTTTCCCCTGGTAAAGGTGGAAAAACCCATCTAAACCTGCCTGTTTTCAACTCAGTGCAAGAGGTATGTTATAAAATTATACTGTGTGTTCCATTTTCTTGTACAATTTTGTAGTGAGAGAGAGAGAAAAAAGAGAATGGTTTAATTGCAATAATTTCGCTAAATATAATACCAGATTTTATTTACATTTATACATATCATAACAAGTTTGTCACCATTTCCTTTGTACTCCATCTGTAGCCTACATCCATGACTCCTCCATCTGTGTGTGGCTCTGAATGACTTGTCTTTTTTCATTTATGTCTGACTTTATTTTGGAACTTTTTAAAGAAAAGAAACTAGAAATTGTGGCCTGTAAGCATTCAGAATTAACATTTATTCCTTAAAGCATTTATTAACAACTCTGTCAAAAGTTGCAGTATTAGGTCACTAGTTTCAAAGTGGTAACACATGCTTTATAATTGTTAGCAGAATGCATGCCATAATCCAAACATACCTTTTACCAAGTCAAAATCGAACTACATATCAGCACTAGTCAATGCAGCCTCAGTTGGCCAGGTTTGAAAATGAACCTGTAAGGTTCGAAACTAGTCACCTAATATAAATACTGCAACTGGTGACAGAATAGTTAATAAATACTTTAAAGAAGTTGCTGGTTCTCTGTCTATAAAATGTGGGAACTGAAGAATTAACATTTACGTTTGAAAGGGATAGTGTCTCACTTGTTCTTAGTGTCGCACTATTCTCCAGACGAGTATTTTTTTCATCTGTCATCTCCATTTCCAGTACCTGTATGAAATATTTTACCATTCCAGCCCATGGATATATTGGGTTATGAAATTTGTAAGTCAACATCGTAGCAATTAGTAAAATGTTAAGTTTTGAAACTCAGATTTCGCAATTGTATTGAAATTGTTTCAAAAGGAAAATTTGATGTGGAAAATTGATAATATTCGCAAAGGAAGGAAGGAAGATTAGTGTTTAATCTCCTGTTAATGACAAAATCATTGGAGACAGAGGAAAAGCTCAGATGGGAAAAGCAAGGGAAGGAAGTTCACTGTTTATTTTCAGAGGAAACATCTTGGCAGTCACCTAAAATGATTTTACTATGGAAAACCTAAATCTGGATAGCCAGATGAGTGTTTGAACTGGAGTCCACAGGGATACTGGTGCAGTGTCCTAATCATATAGCCCAGTAAAAAAAAAAAAAAAAAAAAAAAAAAAATAGATTCATTCTTCAGAGAGGAAATGGAAGGAGAATACTTCCTTGCTGATGAAAGTTTTGATGTACAGCATGCCACAGCTTTCTCTTGTGTACCAGTCTCTCCACCTCAATTTTGTGTTGGATATATTATATTCCCTTCAGTATTTTGTCCTCTACAATGCCTTCTAGTTACACAGAAGTTATTCCCTTTTGTCATAATGGATATCTTGTCTGTTAGTGTTTTCTACATATTCCATTCTGTGCCAGTACTTCAGCGAATCTCCTTATTTATTATCTTATTGTATACTTTCAATACTTACAATTCAGAAATGCTGTGATTTTTGTTCCTTTCTGGTTTCCCAACAGTCCATGAGTTCTGGCTCACATTGGGTTAGACGTTGAGAAAATTGATGCCCAGGTGGCTGTGATTAACAAGTTTATTGATGAAAACAGATCCTTCATTGGAGCTTAATTAACAGACACAAAAAAGTCCTCAGTCGATTCTCTGCCTTGAATTGAGTGAGAGCCGGTAATTCCAGTTGAGTGTCAGCCATGGAAGGCAGTCACAATTACTAGATGGTCTCACATGGTACACTAGTTGTCTCTGATTGATGGAATGCTGTGACACACCGCAATACCAAAGTTCTGGAGGTCTATTGTGGTTAAGGCTAGATCTCAGTATAGCATGACTACCAGTAGCTTAACGTAGTATTGGAGATGAAGGTCCAAGGTCAGTAAACTGGCTGACATTGGAGAACAGGCTGCTGGAGGTTCCAGGAGAGACTCTAATATATGGATTGCAGCAGCAGTCACTGTTAAGCCCAGAGACTTTGTTCATGGAGAGCTCGATGTGAACTGGTGTTCCATGGTTATGTGCTGGCATAAATATGTTTGTGGCACACAGATACAGTGGAAACTGTGTCTAAGCACATGACATGTGGAGGTGAAATAGTGATTTTGATAGCAGCACAGTGTGCTGCTGTTGGTTAGCCTGACCCTTTGTATGACGGCTGACAAAATTTCTGTGTACGACAAACAGCCCACTTGGTTGCTGTCCATGGTATTTCCTAACACCTGAGGCAAGCACTTTTCCGTGATGCACTTGCTGATGCGTAAGCTGCCTGCAGAGGATGGCTATCCATGGTTTGGGAGTATGTGACTGGTTGATGTCTTGTAGGCACAGCATCCCTCCCCTCCCCCCCCCCCCCTCTCCCCCAGGGAAGAGATGCCAAAGCCATCTTCATGGAGAATGATGACCCAGCCTTCTCCCCCCCCCCCCTCCCCCCCCCCCACTCTCCAAAAATGATGGCTGTTCCACCAGAAGACAGAGGACAAGGAATTGTCGCAGCGTCTGCCTTGAGGAAGCGGCCCAAGATGTCGGAGATATTGACCAGTGGCCATGTCCATAGGCTGGGTCACTGGACACTTCTAGAGGCTGCTGTGGGTGGATCAGGGTGGCTAGGGGCAGCCAGGGAGCAAACCGTCTGGAGTGAATCTGAAAAGATAACAAAAGTAGTAATAGATGTACCACACCCAGAGAGCTGATAGTGTTTGTGAGTACTTTGGAAATATGCATAAACCTTTGAAGGGTGGAGAGCAGTTTGAGAACACACTGGAAAGAAAATGATAAACACATTGTACCTGGAGGGCAGATATAGATTCGAGAACACTTGAAAAGTAGAAATATTGCACCTAGGGGACGCATATGGAAGGAGTAGCATTCAAAAAGTAAGTCTTGCACCCAGATGGTGTTTATGAGTGCAGAAAAACTGACAAAAGAGGAATATTCTGTGTGGAGAGTGTATATGCTTGCAGGAACACTTGAAATATAAATCTGTTGTGCCTGGAGGGTGTATATTAGTGTGGGAGCACTTGAGTAAGAAATAGAACAGGAAGGGAGGACTAGCAGTGAGTCCTGGCACTTTGATATCAAAGCCTCCAATGACTGAGCATGCGGCAGAATATGTAAAAGTATAGGAAAGAGAAGCATGATGTTGCACTGTTGGGACAGGAAAAGGTTTGCCTACTGAGGTTGTTCGACAACATTGGCAAGGAAAGTCAGGAACGACAGCATCAACAGTGATAGCCCATTGGTGGGTGTTGCATGTCAATGATTGCTGCCAGCTCCACATAGCATTGGAAGGGAAGATGGAAGGGAAATTGATAGACTGGCTGATGTCAGAGAGCGTGCTGCTGGAGATTCCAGGAGAGACTGGATGCACAGACCACAGCAGCATTTGTATAAACGCCAGAGCATGTTGTGTTTTGGCTTTCTGTGGTTGTGAGCCAGCATAAATATGATGCACAGATACATTGCGACCCACTTGTGGATGTAGGGCTCTTGAAGGTGAAATATTGTCTGAGATAGTAGTGCTGTGGTTGTGAATGTGCACACTACTGCCATTGAGCCTAGTGCCTTTCATGACGGGAGCCAAATATTTTGTGGACAACAGACTGGTGTGTTTGGTTACTGTCTAGCATATTTACTAACACGCAAGATGTGCTGGTCGGTAATGAACTTACCGACATGTAAGCTGGCGGTAGGATATGATAACTGATGCCTGGCCACCCATGGGACATGGGTGTGCTACTGGTTGCTATTGTGTAAGCATTTAGCCACAGATGCAGCACTATGATTCATTCCTATACAACTCTGTGATCCAGACACAAACCCTCA